>NW_026705010.1:1500000-1676855 GCF_029867415.1 Vicia villosa | reverse complement strand
GTAACCCACGTTGGGGTTAATTACGCAAGAATAGTGGTAGTGGACCACGTGTTAGATCCCTAGAGGGGAGTTGTATAGTCCATCGCGTTTGTGCCTTGGAATTTGAAACTAAATCATCACACGATCGGCATACTTGAGAACTGAATAGACGTTTGGGAAAACGTGTCATAATTAATTGACGGTTACTTGCTTGGGGAACCCAAAAAGTCTAATCGAGATTCAGTGACCATAGGGAATACCTAACGTTATGACTGTTCATAATATAGAGGTAATTATTGCAGTTAAGAGTAATGATTAAATAGAGATATTCAAAATTTCCAAAAAATACAAATCTTGTCTTAAAGTGAATTACAAACAAAAATAATTGAAAGACTGAAAATACTAAAAGGGAACGGAGACCTTCATTCGTTGATATTTGATCTTCGCCAAACTCATCTTGTATTGAAGAGCCACTTGAATTTCCTTCAAACGAGTGACCTCTGTGTCCATAGCAGTAGCCTTTTCAACATGTTCGACACTTTGCTTCGCCAACTTTTCCGCTTCTGTGCTGTCCAAGCCTTGAATAGCAGCTTGCTCCATTTTTGCTTTGGAGATTTTTTTCTTCAACTCTTCGATTTGAGATTCCCAGAGTTTAATAGAAGAACCATAATTGTTGAACTTAGTTCGTGCTATTTCAAGGGCAGCAAGTATTTTCTTAGAGGCTTCATAGGCGATAAACGCTTCGTCGAATTCAGTAGATTTGGCACGTTCGATTGACTTGATTTGTGTAGTAGCGTCCACTTCTCTGTTTCGTTCTGTCTGGACTTGATCAATTAGATTATGAATATTGATGAGGGTTTCGCCTACATCAATAGGGAAAGCAGTAATGTTGATCTTGCCTATCAGCTTTTTAATGCTCGAGCCAGCGCTGACTTCTGTCTTTAATTTCTCAAAAAGGTCAACTTCAAAAACAGACTCTTTTACTTGTTTCAGGAGATCATCATAAGATGCTTCAGACGCACTAGTTCCGGAAGGAGTCGAAGCCCTAGACAGACTATTGTTAGAAGAGGATTCCCTCTGAGCCATCATCAGTTTCACGTATCTAAAAGGTTCTTTATGCTTCAGAGTAGTCATTTTCTCTTCAGTAAGAGGCAACGTTGTGTTCTGGGTTGCAGCAGTTTGAATAGGATTGGTTTGTGTGGTGCTAGTAGCCGCAGTTTCAACAAGGGAATCCTTGTTCACTTTAGGAGTCGTCTCTTCCTCAATCGTTATTTCATTATGGTCGGAAGTGTGTTCAGCATCCCCAGTGGATTGATCTGTTACAACAAGATTTGTTCTGATCAATATTCTTAGTTTTGATGATAACAAGGATATGAATTTTGTGTGAGATAATGTGGTAATCTAATACATTGCAATTTCCTTTTTCAGGAAATATATAAAGAGTATGCACAAATCAGCGCTCAGAAGCTTTGTCTCAGAAGGTTCAGCATGCAACATCAAAACATGGTCTGGCAAGACATCAGAAGATGGTCAAGGCAGAATCAGAACATGGGTCTATGGAAGCATCAGAAGAACTTGAGATCAGAAGCAGAAGCACTGAAGTTCTCATGGTATCACGCTCAGAAGCACTTCAAGGTCAGAAGACAAGAAGATGTTATGCACCAAGTTGTTTGACTCTGATGATATTCAAACGTTGTATACACAAACATCAAATCAGAAGAAAGTACAGGTGGCAGGCTACGCTGACTGACAAAAGGAACGTTGGAAGCTATTAAAGGCAACGTCAGTAGACACAGCGTGAACAAGGCTCGAGGTAGTTGACAAAAGCGTGAAACATTAAATGCAATGCTGTACGGAACACGCAAAGCATTAAATGCTCCCAACGGTCATCTTCTCAAGTGCCTATATATATGAAGTTCTGATGAGAAGCAAGTTTAACGAATTCTACACCGATTCTGTGAATATTAACTTGCTGAAACGCTGTTCAAATCAAAGCTCAGAAACTTCATCTTCACCAAAGCTCACTACATTGCTGTTGTAATATATTAGTGAGATTAAGCTTAAACGTTAAGAGAAATATCACTGTTGTGATTATAGCTTTTCAGAAGCATTTGTAATACTCTTAGAATTGATTACATTAATTTGTAAGTAACTAGAGTGATCAAGTGTTGATCAGGATACTCTAGGAAGTCTTAGCTTGTGTCTAAGCAGTTGTAATTTAGAGTGATCACGTGGTGGTCAGGATACTCTAAGAAAGTCTTAGCTTGTGTCTAAGCATTTGTTCCTAGAGTGATCAGGTTGTGATCAGGATACTCTAGAAGACCTAGTCGTGGGCTAAGTGGAAAACCATTGTAATCTGTTGCGATTAGTGGATTAAATCCTCAGGTGAGGTAAATCACTCCGTGGGGGTGGACTGGAGTAGTTTAGTTAACAACGAACCAGGATAAAAATAACTGTGCAATTTGTTTTTATCGTTCAAGTTTTTAGACTACACTTATTCAAACCCCCCCCCCCCCTTTCTAAGTGTTTTTCTATCCTTCAATTGGCATCAGAGTGCCGGTTCTAAGGTGCAAGCACTTAACCGTGTTTAGAAAAGATTCAGGAAGAGAAAAACGCTTCAGTAAAAGATGGCTGGTGAAATTTCAACAAATACATCTGCATCTACATCTGGCTCTGCTGAGCAATATAATGGTAACAATGGTTATACTAGACCACCAGTATTTGATGGTGAAAACTTTGAATACTGGAAAGATAAACTGGAAAGTTACTTTCTTGGTCTAGATGGTGAACTATGGGATCTTCTGATGGATGGTTACAAACATCCAGTGAAAGCTAGTGGCGTAAAGCTTACGAGGCAAGAAATGGATGATGATCAGAAGAAGCTTTTCAAGAATCATCATAAATGTAGGACTGTTTTGCTGAATGCTATCTCTCATGTTGAGTATGAGAAGATATCTAACAGGGAAACTGCCTATGATATATATGAGTCATTGAAAATGACCCATGAGGGAAATGCTCAATTCAAGGAGACTAAAGCTCTTGCTCTAATCCAGAAATATGAAGCCTTCAAGATGGAGGATGATGAAAACATTGAGAAGATGTTCTCAAGATTTCAAACGCTAACTGCTGGATTAAGAGTTCTGGATAAAGGCTACACCAAGGTTGATCATGTAAAGAAGATTATCATAAGCTTACCCAGAAGATGGGGTCCAATGGTGACTGCATTCAATATTGCCAAGAATCTGAATGAAGTTTCTTTGGAAGAGCTTATCAGTGCCTTGAGAAGCCATGAAATAGAGCTGGATGCAAACGAGCCTCAGAAGAAAGGTAAGTCTATTGCATTAAAATCTAATGTTAAAAAATGCACTAACGCTTTTCAGGCTAGAGAAGAAGATCCTGAAGAATCAGAATCTGAAGAAGAAGATGATTTGTCCATGATCTCCAGAAGGGTAAACCATCTCTGGAAGAGCAAGCAAAGGAAGTTCAGAGGCTTCAGAAGTTCAAAGAGATTTGAACATGGAGAATCTTCTGGTGACAGAAGATCTGACAAGAAGAAGGCTGTCTGCTATGAGTGCAATGAGCCTGGACATTACAAGAACGAGTGTCCCAAAACTTCAGAAGGAGAATCCCAAAAAGAAGTTTCATAAGAAGAAAGGTCTTATGGCAACATGGGATGATTCTGAATCAGAATCAGAATCAGACTCTGAAGGAGAACAAGCCAACTTCGCGCTGATGGCTACAGAAGATGATGGATCAGAATCTACATCAGAATCAGATTCTGAGAGGTATTTTCTGAACTATCTAGAGAAGAGTTAGTTTCCAGTTTAACAAAACTTCTGGAACTCAAGGCTCATCTTAGTATCAAATACAAAAAGCTGAAGAAGCAGTTTGAATTTGAAACTAAGAAGCTGGAAGTGCAAAATTCTGAACTGAAGGAAAAAGTTTTAAATCTATCCAAAGATAGTGGATCTCCTTCTGAAACAGAAAAATCCATTCCTAGCATAAATCATATTCTGAAAGAATATGACTCGAGCTTCAGAAAGTTCTTATCTAGAAGTATTGGCAGAAGTCATCTTGCTTCTATGATATATGGTGTTTCTGGAAACAGAAGGTTTGGTTTTGGCTATGAGGGTGATACCTCACATAAATTTGAACCTGTTGATGATCTGAAGATCACATACAAGCCATTGTATGATCAGTTCAAATATGGCCATGCTCATGATATTAGGCTCACTTCACATGCACAGAAGTTTAACACTGTTCACACCAAGAAGCATGTGACACATCCTAAGAAATATCATGCTGACAAACCTAAAGAATATCATGTTGTTCCTCCTGTTAAATATTTTGCTAAACCCAAGTTCAATCAGAACTTGAGGAAAACTAACAAGAAAGGACCCAAGAAATTGTGGGTACCTAAGGAGAAGATAATTTCTGTTGCAGATATCCTTGGCGGCAAAGAGGACAAAAGGCAAAATGTCATGGTACCTGGACTCTGGGTACTCGCGACACATGATGGGAAGAAGGTCTACATTCCAAGACCTGGTGCTTAAACCAGGCGGAGAAGTCAAGTTTGGAGGAGATCAAAAGGGCAAAATCATTGGCTCTGGAACCATAAGTCTTGGTAACTCTCCTTCCATAACTAATGTACTTCTTGTAGAAGGATTAAAGCATAACTTATTGTCCATAAGTCAATTAAGTGACAACGGTTATGATATAATCTTCAATCAAAAGTCTTGCAAGGCTGTAAGTCAGAAGGATGGCTCAATCCTATTTACAGGCAAGAGAAAGAACAACATTTATAAGACTGATCTTTCTGATCTTGAGAAGCAGAAGGTGACTTGTCTTATGTCTGTTTCTGAGGAGCAATGGGTCTGGCACAGAAGATTAGGACATGCTAGTTTGAGAAAGATTTCTCAGATTAACAAACTGAATCTTGTCAGAGGACTCCCTAATCTGAAATACAAATCAGATGCTCTTTGTGAAGCATGTCAGAAGGGCAAGTTCTCCAGACCTGCATTCAAGTCTAAGAATGTTGTTTCTTCCTCAAGGCCGTTAGAACTCTTGCACATTGATCTGTTTGGCCCAGTCAAAACAGCATCTGTCAGAGGAAAGAAATATGGATTAGTCATCGTTGATGATTATAGCCGCTGGACATGGGTAAAGTTCTTAAAACACAAGGATGAGTCTCATTCAGTGTTCTTTGAATTCTGCACTCAGATCCAATCTGAGAAAGAGTGTAAAATCATAAAGGTTAGAAGTGATCATGGTGGCGAATTTGAGAACAAATTCTTTGAGGAGTTCTTCAAAGAAAATGGTATTGCCCATGATTTCTCTTTTCCTAGAACTCCACAACAAAATGGAGTTGTAGAGCGAAAGAATAGGACTCTACAAGAAATGGCCAGAACCATGATCAATGAAACCAATATGGCTAAGCATTTCTGGGCAGAAGCAATAAACACTGCATGTTATATTCAGAATAGAATCTCTATAAGACCTATTCTAAATAAGACTCCTTATGAATTGTGGAAGAACAGAAAGCCCAACATTTCATATTTCCATCCTTTTGGATGTGTATGTTTTATTCTGAATACTAAAGATCATCTTGGTAAGTTTGATTCTAAAGCACAAAAGTGTTTCCTTCTTGGATATTCTGAACGCTCTAAAGGCTACAGAGTATACAATACTGAAACATTGATTGTAGAAGAATCAATCAATATCAGGTTTGATGATAAGCTTGGTCTTGAAAAACCAAAGCAGTTTGAGAATTTTGCAGATTTTGATATTGATATATCAGAAGCAATAGAACCAAGAAGCAATGCTGCAGAAGCTGTAAGTCTCAGAAGCAATGGGTCAGAAGATCAAGTTGCTACATCTTTAGAGAATCTCAGGATTTCTGAAGAGCCAACAGTCAGAAGATCACCTAGACTTGCTTCAGCTCATTCAGAAGATGTGATCCTTAGGAAGAAAGATGATCCCATCAGAACAAGGGCATTCCTTAAGAACAATGCAGAATGTCAATTAGGTCTTGTTTCTTTGATCGAGCCAACTTCTGTTGACCAAGCTCTAGAAGATCCTGACTGGATAATTGCCATGCAAGAAGAACTAAATCAGTTTACAAGGAATGACGTATGTGACTTGGTTCCTAGACCAAAAGGATTTAACATCATCGGCACTAAGTGGGTATTCAGAAACAAGCTAAGCGAGAAGGGAGAAGTGGTAAGAAACAAAGCCAGACTGGTTGCTCAAGGTTATAGTCAGCAAGAAGGGATTGACTACACAGAAACCTTTGCACCAGTGGCCAGGTTAGAATCTATTCGTCTATTAATTTCTTTTGCCACTCAACACAACATCACTCTTTATCAGATGGATGTGAAGAGTGCCTTCTTAAATGGTTATATAGATGAAGAAGTTTATGTCCATCAACCTCCTGGTTTTGAAGACTTCAAGTCTCCAAATCATGTTTTTAAATTAAAGAAATCATTATACGGATTGAAGCAAGCTCCGAGAGCTTGGTATGAACGTTTAAGTTCCTTCCTTCTGGAAAATGGTTTCACTAGAGGAAAAGTGGACACTACTCTCTTTTGTAAAACCTTTAAAAAGGATATTTTAATATGTCAAATATATGTTGATGATATCATTTTTGGAACATCTAATGCTACACTTGAAAAGGAGTTTGCTGAGTCTATGCAGGCTGAATTTGAAATGAGCATGATGGGAGAACTCAAGTATTTCCTTGGAATTCAAATCAACCAAACTTCTGACGGAACTTATGTTCATCAAACGAAGTATGTGAAAGAACTTCTGAAGAAGTTTAATCTTTCTGAAAGCAAAGAAGCCAAAACTCCTATGCATCCAACATGTGTCCTAGGTAAGGATGAGGTAAGTAAGAAGGTAGATCAGAAGTTGTACAGAGGTATGATTGGATCTCTTATATACCTAACTGCTTCTAGACCTGACATTCTCTTCAGTGTTTGTTTGTGTGCTAGATTCCAATCAGATCCGAGAGAATCTCATTTAACTGCGGTTAAGAGAATTTTGAGGTATCTAAAAGGTACTACTAATGTTGGTTTAGTTTACAGAAGATCCAAAGATTACAACTTAGTAGGATTCTGTGATGCTGACTATGCTGGAGATAGAATAGAAAGGAAGAGCACTTCTGGAAGTTGTCAATTCCTTGGAAGTCATCTGATCTCATGGTACAGCAAGAAGCAAGCTACAATTGCCCTCTCAACAACAGAAGCAGAATATGTTGCTGCTGCTGGTTGTAGCACACAAATGCTCTGGATGAGAAGTCAGCTAGAAGATTATCAGATATATGAGAGTAACATTCCTATTTTCTGTGATAATACTTCTGCTATATGTTTATCTAAGAATCCTATTTTACATTCAAAAGCTAAACATATTGAGATTAAACATCATTTCATAAGGGACTATGTTCAGAAGGGTGTTATATCTTTAAACTTTGTGGATACAGACCATCAATGGGCTGATATCTTTACAAAACCCCTTGCTGAAGATAGGTTTAAGTTCATTCTGAAGAATATCAGTATGGATTTATGCCCAGAATGAGAAGATGAGAAGATCTTATGTATGAGTATCTTCTGAAATAAGATTGGATTAGTCTTTTATAAGAAGTTCTGATTGTAATCAATTAGAAGTAGTGATTCTGTTATTACTAACGTTTCATTGTCTAAGTTGACTCAGAATCTCTTTAAAAGTAAAACAGTTGTAACTGGCTATCTGGATGGTAAACACGTGTTCACTATTTCTGGACAAGCGTGCGTGCAGTTGAGGGGATGCCTACTTAGGTAACTGTGCTAATCACTTCTTTTGTCATTATTATCTCTCCTCATGTCACGTAACATTAAATGCTATCCATCATGTCCTTTTATTTCTTTTCTTTTTCCTCAAACGTTTTTTTTCTCTTATATTTCTCTCTCTTGCATTCAGTTTCTTTTTCGCTCTCTCTCTCTCTCTCTCTCTGCATTTTGCATAAACCCTAGTTTATTCATCTTCAACCTAGCAGTCATCATGAATCCTTTTTCAAGGTCCTCCCAACAAGCATTCAACAGACAAGAGGTTTCTCCACTGAAAACTCGCTACATTCCTCCATCAGAAATGGAAGTTTTGTGTAAATCTTCTGTGAACTCTGATGACTTGGGTGCTTATGGTTTCAAACCAAAAACTAAGACGAAGGCTCAAGGGTGGTCGATCTATTTGAATAGAACGGTTGTAAGGGTTGTCTGGTTCCAGGTTGAGAAACAAATCTCGGGGATCACTGACATTGATTTCAAGACGGATCTCTCAAGATTCCAAGAAGTCTCAAGTCAGATCTCTTATGTGATGCTGTTATCAACATTTATCCAAAGGAAGAAGACTTTCTTGAGATATTGGATGAAGTTAAGGATCATGTTCTTGACTTCTATGTTAAGGGAAAGCCCCATTTGAGACATTAACTCTCTTCCTGTGAACTGTCTCTCACTTCCTCCTTGAATTCATGCATTCTCTTACAGTGGAGGTTCTAGTCTGGACAGGCATGCAGAGTTTCAAGCTTTCATGGCTAGACAAACTGAGAACACTGCAGGGATTCATGATATGTTAGCTAAGATTATGTCTAAGCTAGGGTTGTAGTCCTTAAGTCCTTGTAGTTTTCTTTGTTTGATTGCATCTGCTTATTATGCATACATCTTTTGTAATTCTGTTTGATTAATCAATGAAAAAGTTTAATTCTGTTTCTTTCCTTTGTCGTTTTCTACATCTGAATCTTTTATATTCTTTTTGATGTTATGACAAAAAGGGGGAGAAAATATATGATAAATGATCTGATTAATATTATCAGTTACCGGGTAAAAAGGCCTCACATTACTAACAGAACTTGCAAAGTTCTATGCTTTAAGTTGTGTTGTTGCAGGAATTGAAGATTCTCTTTACAAGATCAACATAAGAAGCAACAAGATGAATCAAGTTCTTGGATTCTTGAAGCAAGCTGAGTGCTATGAAGCTTCAGAATCAGAAGCAAGAAGGAAGAATGTTCAGATATTCTAATGATAGAATATGATCTGAAACATTATGTTTATGTGTTCTGACACATACCATATGGCTCTGATACACAATATGTGTTATGAAACATACTCTATGTTCTGACTCATTCATGCTGACTTTTGTCGTTTAGTTTTGTTCTGTAACATTTCAGGATGTAGAGATGCTCTGATGATGCTCTGGTACATTCAACAATGTTTTGATACAATCTAGCATGAAGTGATGTAAGAAGAAATTCAAGCTCTGAAGCTGTCCCAATGGAAGCAAGAATCAGAAGCTGTGAATGTTCTGAAGATCAAAGAAATTCAAGTTCTGAAGCTGTCCGATGGAAGCAGAAATCAGAAGTTGTGAATGTTCTGTGGATCTAAAGAAATTCAATGTTCTGAAGCTGTCCTATGGAAGCAGAAATCAGAACTCATGAATGTTCTGAAGATCAAGCACTATGAACGTCTCTACTGAAATACTCAGGGAAGTCTTTTATTTATAAAATTCCTCTAGTATTAATTTCAGGGGGAGATTATTCATCTCAGGGGGAGATTGTTAATCTCAGGGGGAGACATATTCACATGCTTATGTTATATTTGTGTAATTGTCTTTAGCCGTCTGCTCATTCTGATCGCAAATTCATATCATTTATATATGTTTTTGTCATCATCAAAAAGGGGGAGATTGTTAGAACAAGATTTGTTCTGATCAATATTCTTAGTTTTGATGATAACAAGGATATGAATTTTGTGTGAGATAATGTGGTACTCTAATACATTGCAATTTCCTTTTTCAGGAAATATATAAAGAGTATGCACAAATCAGCGCTCAGAAGCTTTGTCTCAGAAGGTTCAGCATGCAACATCAGAACATGGTCTGGCAAGACATCAGAAGATGGTCAAGGCAGAATCAGAACATGGGTCTATGGAAGCATCAGAAGAACTTGAGATCAGAAGCAGAAGCACTGAAGTTCTCATGGTATCACGCTCAGAAGCACTTCAAGGTCAGAAGACAAGAAGATGCTATGCACCAAGCTGTTTGACTCTGATGATATTCAAACGTTGTATACACAAACATCAGATCAGAAGAAAGTACAGGTGGCAGGCTACGCTGACTGACAAAAGGAACGTTGGAAGCTATTAAAGGCAACGTCAGTAGACACAGCGTGAACAAGGCTCGAGGTAGTTGACAAAAGCGTGAAACATTAAATGCAATGCTGTACGGAACACGCAAAGCACTAAATGCTCCCAACGGTCATCTTCTCAAGTGCCTATATATATGAAGTTCTGATGAGAATCAAGTTTAACGAATTCTACACCGATTCTATGAATATTAACTTGCTGAAACGCTGTTCAAATCAAAGCTCAGAAACTTCATCTTCACCAAAGCTCACTACATTGCTGTTGTAATATATTAGTGAGATTAAGCTTAAACGTTAAGAGAAATATCACTGTTGTGATTATAGCTTTTCAGAAGCATTTGTAATACTCTTAGAATTGATTACATTAATTTGTAAGTAACTAGAGTGATCAAGTGTTGATCAGGATACTCTAGGAAGTCTTAGCTTGTGTCTAAGCAGTTGTAATTTAGAGTGATCACGTGGTGGTCAGGATACTCTAAGAAAGTCTTAGCTTGTGTCTAAGCATTTGTTCCTAGAGTGATCAGGTTGTGATCAGGATACTCTAGAAGACCTAGTCGTGGGCTAAGTGGAAAACCATTGTAATCTGTTGCGATTAGTGGATTAAATCCTCAGGTGAGGTAAATCACTCCGTGGGGGTGGACTGGAGTAGTTTAGTTAACAACGAACCAGGATAAAAATAACTGTGCAATTTGTTTTTATCGTTCAAGTTTTTAGACTACACTTATTCAAACCCCCCCTTTCTAAGTGTTTTTCTATCCTTCATGATCATCATCATAGTCTCTGGGAAAGTTGGCATGAAGAGGAAGATTGTTAGGAGTCTCTTCAGAGTCTTCACCTCCTGAGTTGGCCTCCTCACTGTGTGCCATATCTGTTTCCATGTCTTCGACATAAGAAGAAATCTCTTGTTCTTGTTAAACATCAGTCTGTTCAAGTAATGGTGCTCCAGTCGAAGATCCTTTGTTTTAAGTAACATCACTTTGGGGTAGAGATTGGTTCCCTTCATCTGAGGGGTCACCTTGATTGGTGGCAATAGGGATCATAGTTTTTTCCTAAGAAAAAAGAGTATTAGAATAAAGAAAAGATTCATCTTTTCGAAAAAAGGAAAATAGTAAGAGATGATTACCGACAGAGCGTCAGGTTCAGAAGCATTGCTTCCAATGTATTCTAGAACCAAGTTGCCAGAAGGTTGGGGTTGGATTTCTCTAAGAGGAGGAGGAACGTCTTTTAGTTGGACATTAGCAACGTTCGTAGCTTGATAAGAAGAGACAGTTGCCTTGTGCTTCTTTTGTTTCTTCCCTTTTGGTTTGGGAGAAGCAATTTCCTTATGTTCTTCGACAAAAGCGGCATCACCACTGGATTTTTTCCTCTTGTTTGGCATCAAGGGAGGTTTGCCACTACCCTGAAAAAGAAAAGGACAAAGGCTTTTAGAGAATGTTAAGAGATAAAAGATCATATCATTAAATACCTTTGATTTTTTTGTTGTTTTGGGAGCAACCTCGTCAACTGGAACTCCTTGACTCGAGGAAGTGGTCATGCTAGAGGCAGTTTTAGCTGCATGTTTGTCTTTTCTTGGCGTTTTCCTTTTGATGGCTGAAAAGAAAAGAATTTAGTCGAAACATGTACTATATTAAAGATTAGTAGGTTGAAAGTTTGAAAAACCAAGAAATCCAAACATTCCACACCTTTACCCATTGGATAGGTAATCCTCGCTGCATCCAAGTCGAAGTGAAGAAAGCCTTTGAAACTGTCTAAGGTATGTTTGGATGCAACCACTCTTTTAGCAGGCTTTTGTCGATCATTTGTCAACTCTTTAAATAGATCCCCACATACAAACCAATTTGGGTAAGGGGGAAAAATGATAAAGCAAAATATGCACTTGGTAACCTTGGAAATTTGGGTGGTTCAAACTCAAAAGCCAAGTCATATCTGAACTCGGGTTTTACGGATTTGAGAGTATTTATTTTGGAAATTTGTTTTTCAAATTTTTCTTTTAGAATAGGGGCTGCATCACAAACTGTTCTAAGAATCTGAGTAGGCTTCTAGACAGTTTCAAAGTACTTTTGGAATGCATGGATTTCTTCGCAGTGTGTGAGTTTACCTTTGTGAGGTTGGTCCTGCAAAGATGAAAAAGCTTTTGTCAGATTAGCATCAATTTCTTCAGTGGTGTACATATTCAGAGAATAGAAATCCGTCCACCACTGGTCGAACCCTATTATGGAATAGAATGTTGGCTGGTATGCTATCAATTGAAAGTCAGCAAAGTCTGCGTAGCGTTTTTGGTGTGTCACAATATCTGGAGCTGTCCAAGTGGTAGTTGCAATGCATAACTCACATTTCCGTTGGAAGAGAGAAACAGGGATAAGTTGGCATAATACAAATTGTCTGGAAACAAAATTAGGTTGATAAGCGAGCAAGCATACATGGATTTTTATTGGTAGAAGTTTGAAAACCTGCAATCGAGGAAGCAAAAATGCACACCATATGTCTTCAATGGTGGTGTTCTTCTCTTTTACAACATCTTTAAGTGAAGCCGTAAACCAAGATGGACTGTGAGTTCGAATAGCGAATGGAGCCATCGAAGGAATGAAAGTTTGACATGACGAAAACATTAGGGTGTATTGGGTAATAGAAGTTTGCAAATTTGTATCCTCATCTGCAGGAGTCAACCGAAGGAGTCTGATACCTTCGATTTTTCTATCCTTTATATTTGGACTATTTTCATCAATGGGTCCACGTGTTGACAAAGAAGGTTCGAAAGTGGCATTAAGCCACAACTGAAGGAGCCAATAAGGTCCAGACAGGAGCAAGTTAGTGCCAGGTTTGTAGTTTTTTATTTTCTCACTTGCAGATCCTAAACTCTCATATAAACCTGCTAAAAGAAGTTCACTTAAACATATTTTTCGACCAAAATGTAATTGGTTAGCAAGCGTCAGAAATCTCTTTGCAACTTGCAAGGATTTATAACAAAAGATGAATTTAGATAACCATAGACCTAAGAATGCTATGTGTTCTACATCAGAAACGATTTCTTCTTGAGTATGGTAAAAATTGATGTAGGAACTGAAAGCGGCATTCTTGACGGTAAATCTGATTAAGTTTTCACTATCCTGATAAGAGTCAAAGGTTTCTCCTTATGGAGGAAGTCCAAAAATGGCAGCGATGTCGAAAAGTGTGGGAGTTATCATTCTACTTGGGAGCTGGAAAGTGTCATATGTACTGTCCCAAAAGTACAAGCTAGATAACAACAAGGGTTGACAGTAACTAAACCCTAGCCTTGACATTTGAATCAAGTCGAAAATACCCAATTCTTTGCAAAGTGAAGCTTTTTGGGTTTCAACTCTATCTAGCCAAGATAAATACGATCTATCTAAAGATGGACAAGAGCAAAATAGCCTAAAGTTGTCTGTAATATAATCCAATTGGAAGGCTTCTCTCATTCCCCTGTTGGAATCAACAGATTGCTGGGTTGAACCTTTTTTCTTGGAAGAATTTGTTTTGTTCACTATGGGTTTTGTGTCATGTCAAAGTGACATGGGAAAAATTTTACGCATTTTTCTAGATGAACTTCTGGGGCTAACGGTCCTAAAAACCCTAATGTACTTTCAGAAAGAAGAGATGGAATCATTACCTGAGAAGCCATGACAATTCTTTGTTCTTTCGTAAGTTTTGGGGGTGTGATGTTCTCCCGATTTCCAGTAGTCACAATCTTGCTCGTTGGAGTAGGGTAAGGACCAGAAATCTTTGAGGAGCCAATGCCTGTGGTTTGCTTTAGTTTTTTTGATTGCTTATCAGAAGGCATGGTGATTTTTAGGGTTTTGTTTTTGAAAAAAGGGTTTCTGGAAAATAATTGCAGAGATTGTAAGGGAGAAGGAAGTTTGAAGACAAATTTGTGTAAAAAGAAAGGTTTGAGGTAATGATGGGCTTTTATAGAGTCAGCTTGCGAAGAGTAGGTTCCATCCGTCAAAAGTCTTGGGTCACGTTCCAGACGTTTTAAAGGACAGCTGTGAGTTTACTATTTAGTTTCCTCGGGAGTGGGAAGTTATGATGAATAATAACTGCACGCACGTCTCGATGAGACGTTTTGGAAAAGTAAACCGCGATTGATTGACAGTTATTACTGTATGACTGAGAAAGCAGTTGAAATCTAAAGTCACAAGAAATGCCTATCTCTGCATGAATTCAAATAGTCATTTATTGGGGGTAATTTGTTAGCTGAAGATTTTGACTAAAGGATTATGATACCTCGAAGTGTTGGATTATGATGAAGGAAGAGTTTTCATAGAGCTACTCAAGGTTTTTTCTCTTTGGAAGAAGTATTATTCGACCAAGGGTAATGTTGGTAATATTTGACAAGTATCCTTCGACGTAGGCGCTGGTATAGTCGAAACACTAGAGCGGGAAGATCTGAAAATCAAATGGAGCGGTTTCGTCCAGCGAACACGTGGGAACATCTGAAGTAAAGTAAAACGTTCGAAACGTCGAACGTGGCAGACATCTATGTAACGACTGTTATGGTCGAAGTAGTATAAATAGGAGTACTATTGTTCAGTTTAGGATGTTCGAATCAATATACAGAAAATTCACAAAAAATACTCGAAGTACCAGCGCGAGAGAAAAGAGTCTTTGCTGAAACAATGTATGTGTGAAGAACATCGTATTTGCATTTCATGTTATTTGTTTAATGCAAAGTTATATTTAACAGTTCTTTGTTTATACGTTTGCTTTGTTTCGTTTCAAATTGCTTTACTTATTGCAATTTACATTAGAAAGTTGTATATTTTTGCAAATTAGAAAGATTATTGAATATGAATCAAATCACTAAAACACTATTCGACAAAGTCCTTGGATCAATCTAGTCGATCCTGCGAGTAACCAGATTGTTTAGACATTTTGGAGGACTAGCGGTTGTTTGTTAGAAATCACTAGTAAACAGCAAGGCGTGGGACGCGTCTGGGGACGCGTTTCTTCAGCAGCTGGCTTTTACCACTTCCCACACGCGTCTGGGGACGCGTCTAGCCAGCAGGTGGGACTTTCTCCCTTCCACACACGTCTAGGGACGCGTCTAGCCATGCCATGTGCTTTTCTTCAGTTTCTGCACTTTTTCGCCCTGATTTCTCCCATTTCATTTACCTAAGCCTACAAACACTATAACACACAACCAAAGCATAAAATGATGAATAATGAAATAAAACACTAAATAAAATAACTTAAAGATAACTAAAAACAACGGTAAAAACCACTATCACTATTTTTCTCATACTTTCTATTAAATTTTTCATTATTTCTCACTTTTTTAATTTTTAAGAAATATTTTTTTAATAAATTTTTTTTAAAAACCATTTAAATTTAAAATCACTTACTTTTTGAATGTGATCTTCAATTCCTGAGCTCAAGGAATTTGTTTATAAGTGTCATACCCCAAAATTTGCCCTAATATATTTGAAAATATCATTTTTATTTTGAATAAGTGGCATAGCGCAGTTGGTAAGAATTTGAGGTTAAAAAGTACAAGAGCGAGAGATCCCGGGCTCGAATCCCACTTCTAACATTTTCCCTTTTACTTGCTTTCTAATTTAAGTTCTAACTTTATTTCCATTTATTCAAAAATCACAAAAAATTGCATTTTTTTACTATTTAAATTTAATTTTTGTATTAATTAAATAAGCATTTTTTAAAATAATCAATTTTCACTTTTTATGCATTTTTAGTCAAAAAATCATAAAATATTTAAAAAACCCAAAAAAGAAGTTTTTAATTCTAATTTTTTGTTTTTTATTTTAATTTGTTTTTAAAATATTAATTTTCAATTGTAATTTATTATTTTATGTATTTGATAGCAAAAAAATTCAAAAAAATATATATTTAGATTTGATTGCATATTTTCATATCTTAGGGAACAAGAAGGTTTTGTTTTAGGAAAATATCAATTAATCATAAAAATTCAGATTATATTTTAAATAAGATTTTTAATCATTGATTGATATTTGATCATCTCATTCGTTATTTGTTAACTTAATTTTTTCTTATAAATACTAACAATCTCTAATCTACACTTACTTTTTCATCCTCTCTCACTCTCTCACAACAATAAACCCTTATCTACTATAAAGCTAATACTAATAGATTGACCAAACTGTCAATTATGCTCTTTCTTCTAAAATAATTTAGGCTTAATAGCAACTTTAGTCCACCTATTTTGTCTTTTTCTTGATTTTGATCCCTCTATTTTAAAATTACTATTTTAGTCCCCTTTTTAAATTTTATGTGCAATTATCGTCCCCCTATTTTGCTTTTTTCTTCAAAATTAGTCCCTATTCTTGTATTTTTTTCAATAGAAAACTCAAAAGGGGACCAAAATCGTGGTTTTAAAAATGGGGGGACTAAAATCGAGAAAAAGACAAAATACAGGGACCAAAGTTGTAATTAGGCCAATAATTTACACTACCATTTGGACATTTTAATAACTAGCTAAATAAGCATTCACCTTTCAATCATTATTGGACACTTGGCAACCTCAATTCCTTTTCTCCCAACACACATCTTCTCTCTCTTATTTCAAATTTCAAATTTCTTTCACATTTCATTTTCCCATACTTTGTTACTTTCATTTTAAATTTTCTACATTTACTTATTATCACACAAAAAATATTAATAACCTATTTTTTAATTTTAATAAAATTAAATATTTATTTATCTCACGGGTCACTATGAACACAATATTTAATTTATTTTATTCGATCATTACACACTTTCTCTATCTTAATTAAAATTTCAAATTTCTCTCACATTTTTTCCCACACTTTCTTACTTTCATTTTATTTTTTTTCTTTTTAGTTATTATCCCTTAAAAATAATTTATTTTTTAATTTTAATAAAATTAAGAATTTTGTTATCAGACGGGTCACTATCAACATAATATTTATTTTATTTTAATCAATCATTGTTTTAATTTGAGAGATAATATTCTTATTTTTATGACGGGTCACTATCAACACGATTCATTTTTTTATGATTATTTAATATAATTAAATATATATGATTATTATTCACTTTACATTTGTATTTAAATATATTTTATCTACTATAAAGCTAATACTAATAGATTGACCAAACTGTCAATTATGCCCTTTCTTCTAAAATAATTTACACTATCATTTGGACATTTTAGTAACTAGCTAAATAAGCATTCACCTTTCAATCATTATTGAACACTTGGCAACCTCAATTCCTTTTCTCCCAAACACATTTTAAATTTATACGTATTTAATTAAATTTTATACATCATCAAATAAATTTATCCATGCGAAAGCACGGATATCTTACTAGTTCATACTAACAACAATTCCCCACTATAAAGTCATTCACACAAAAATTCTCACGACACTATTCACATACACATATAATTTCTAACACCACTTACATATTTTTCAACATGTTCCTTTTACACTACCTTTAACCCAATTTCTAACCTAATGTGCATTTTTTCATCAACAAATTCTAAATATTGTTGCACCTAATTTTTAACACTAATTTTCATACAAATTTTTCCAATTTCTTACACAAAATTACTTCCCCGTGTGTATTCCTTTTCTACACTGTAATCAAAAGGCCAAAAAAAAATTTCTTACCTAATTTTATATATTACACTTTGTGTGGTTTTTTATTAAACTTATATATATTATATTTTTTGTTGTTTTATATTAAGCTTATATATTATATTTTACAAACTCATGTTATCTATAATATAAGAAAGTTCTATCTTTTTGAACTTTCTATATGGTGCTGCCAAGTGGCTTAGTCTTAGAGTAGTATTTGTTTCTTCTTGATGCGCCATGTGTTTCATTTGATGATTAATGAAGGTATGTTGTTCCATATTCCACCATTGATGTCTCACATAATTTGCATTAAGTTTGGTTTGTCCATGCATCTTCTATGCTCCATTATTATGTGTTACAAGCAGAACTTAATGAGGACTTTATATGCCTCTTTCCATTCAGCTTCACCATCGGTTATGGTTATGTAATGAAGAGTGGAATGAATAGTTTGTAACTCCTGCATGGTTTTGTTATTTATAGTATTGGTTGGTTACACTTTCTGCAGTATCATACCAGTGTCCTTCACTCCTTTGTTACCGAGAGTGGCGAAAAAAATGAGCTTATTTTATCCTCAGTTCTGCAAGCAATTTTTTATTCTGTTAGCATGCTCAGGTTGTTTTCTGATACTTAACTTTTTTGCCTATGCGTGATATTTCAAGGTGTTGTCAATCTATCACTATGGACTTGGAAGTCCTTAATGATTTTACTGGCTTCTCCCTTAATGTTTTTATGTATTTGCAGCCAAAGCACTAGAACCATTTCTGCAAGATTTGTGCCATAAGACATATGATGTAACACTTAGGAGGGGAGCAAAGACTATGAATGCTTTTCATTTGTAAGAGAAATGTCTATTACTTTATTTGTCATGTTTTGGACCATGATCTATTTTTGTTGTGTTTCTATCCTCTTTCTTTGTTCTAAAAAGTTGATTCACGCGTCTTCTTGGATTTGCAGGAAACAATGTGTACGAACTTTTGATGTCTTTGATTTTCTGAATGATATTGTGAGCAAGGTTCCTGATTTAGGTGGTGCTGTTGCAAGTGGCGTCGACCAAACTGTCACTAAGAGGAGGTTTGTGTTTGATTTCTCCTCTTATTTCTTGGGCTAATTCTGTATGCTGATTGTTTTTGTTGTATTTTAGGAATGTTTCTGAAGATGATGATAATGACAGCGACTTCTCTTCATCCTGTATTTGAGTAGATGATCATTACCTTTATGAAGAGAAGTTGAAGAACTTCTACACTAAGCACATTCATGAGGATGAAGAGATTCGTTATTGTATGGAGGGGAGTGGTTACTTTGATATTCGAGACAAAGGTGATTGCTGGATTTGTATTTCGATCAAGGCTGGTGATCTTATCATCTTACCAGTCGGAATCTACCACCGGTATACGCTTGACACAACTAACTATGTGAAGGTAATCATAATTCCTTTGATTAAGGCTTCATTTATGAGATGTGCAAGGTAGTAAGCAGTGCTGTTGTAACTTTTAAGATTGCTTAAAACTTAAAATTGATAAAGATTAAAGGCTTTATATTGGTGGATTAGATTTAATTGTTTTGTTATATGGATATGTGTGTGGTTATGTGCAGTTGATGAGGTTGTTTAAGGGGGAGCCAGTGTGGACAACTTATAATCGATTTCGCGCATTTGGACTGCTTATTTAGTGTTTCAGTTATTGAAGTATTAAAGCAGGTTGTTGAAGCCGGTGAGACGATGCCGTCTCCACCGGTTGGACCGACTCTTGGTTGAAAGAGTGTTAATATTATGAATGGTGAGAACATCTTAAAGAATTTACAAATATAAATAAATCATTGTCAAAATGCATGGGTAGCTAACTATCAAGGACCTGTTTTTAAATTTACTTTCAATCAATATGTAGAGGTTGAATGTTAATAAACACCAAGAGAATAATACATGTTTATTATTGAGTGACTGTTATTTTGTTTCACCAGCTGGTAGCAAAAATTATCTTCTGATGTTTCTGATATGTTAGTGGTTAAGAGAATATACAATATATTGTATATGATGGGCTGAAGCGGAACAAAGCCTGTTGGCACAATTTTATTATGTATATTTCTAAATTTGGTAGCATTTATAACATTGAATTTTAAATGTGCTTTTATTTTATATTTTTTTGACTCATTCTATACTTTTCTTTCGCCTTGAATGAATGTTAGATATATTTTATTTTTGTCTTTCCATACTTCTTGATTTGGAACTTGGACACCCCATAATACCCAAGTTCCTATCTATTTTTTTACATAAAAAAATAGATAATCTTTTTTAGCTTCCTATGCATATAATATTAAGGTTTTTAATTCAATTACCTAAGCAGCAACTCATTGTCCTACATTGATAATATTGAAATAAGAACAAAATTATTTTGCACGTCTAAATTACTTTTTTATAAGTTTTATTTTGTCTTTTTTGTTTTTTTATTATTATTACATTTTAAAAAGCGCATCAGTACCCGAACAATTGTAGGGGTATTCAGACCATAATTTATACAAACGCACGGGTTATTATACATAAATCCAAACACGGGAATAATTATTGTTTTTTAATTATTTGTTACTAATACTTTTATTTTAAAATTATATTTTAATTTAAGATACAATATTTTTTAAGATTTTACTAATATATGTTATTAATGGTAAATATTATTTTTAAATTATTTAGTAACTCTTAATTTTTTTTGTAAATAGAACAAATTTTTAATTTCTTAACTCAACAATCACATCTTTAATTCTTTTATTAATGTTGTTAAAAAACTTTAAATCACATGATAAATTATAATTGATAATAAATTTTTTATTAGAAATACGGATAAACGGGTATGAGTCTGAGTACTTAGGTACCTATAGGGCACGGGAACAGGCTCAAACGTTGGTGCACACGCAGATATGGGTTAAGTACGGAGATTTTTCAAACTGCGGGTGATCATTTGTTTAGGATCAATTGGACTAATTTATTTTCTTAATTACTTTTTACTTTCAATGTTTAATTTTTTTAATATTAGTATTTTTATAACTTAATCCATTTTAATCAAAATTAAGTCTTTTTCTAATAACTTTTATTTTCCTCAAACCAAATGCACAAAAATGACGGGTTACCCGTAAGTTTTTGAACTTATTTTTTTTTACATTTTTATTATATTTTAAAACAAAATTATTCATATATAGGGATAATTATACAATTGATTCAAATATTTTTATATATGGAATAATATATATGATTTCTAATTTGATTTTAATCAATTAATATTAATGGGAACATGAAGTTAGTGATCAAAATAATTAATACTAACGAGAATATTAAATTACTGATCAAATATTGAATATTAACGGGAGCACTGAGTTATTGATTAATATTGAATATTAACGGGAGCACGAAGGTACTGATCAAAATTTTGAATATTATCGGAAGCATTAAGCTACTGACCAAATTTTTAATATTAACGGGAACACGAAGTTACTGATCAAAATAATATATATTAACGAGAACACGGAGTTATTGACAAAATATTGAATATTAACGAGAACACGAAGTTAGTGATAAGTTTTTTGAATATTAATAGAAACATTAAGTTACTGATAATTTTTTTTGAATATTAACGGAAACAAATTTGGAATATTATCGAGAACACGAAGTTAGTGACCAAAATAATGAATATTAACGGAAACACAGAGTTAGTGATCAAAATAATGAATATTAACGGGAACATGAAGTTACTGATCAAAATATTGAATAGCGGGAACAAATTTGGAATATTAACGAAATACGAACATATTGATCAAAATAATGATTATTAGCAGGAACATGAAGTAACTGAATAAAATAATCAATATTAACGAGAATATAAATTGAACAAAAAAACATAAATTGAACAAAATGACCCGGCACCAACAGGTACCCGTGCGCATGCACGGGTATCACGCTAGTTACTATTGATGTTCTTCTTTCTCATGTAGCAACAGCCGAAAACACCGCAGAGCCATCACAGTCAGGGGCGGAGCCAAGGCCCAGCTAGCCCGGGCAGACGCCCGGGCTCAACCCCTATTTTCTTTGTACTCCCCCAAATTTAGTAGTCGATTTTTATATAAAATCAGGGGCAAAATTAGGGACAAAATTAGTAAAAATAAGGTGTCAAAATTAAAACGGATGAATAATCAATGGTGTAAAGTTTTTGCCCAGGCTGTCTAAAATTTCTGGCTCCGCCACTGATCACAGTTGTCAACAATAACCATGCTCTCCGACGTTGGCCGCTGAAACCGACCACCACCAGCGACGTTTTTATTCCTCACAGGAGCCGCTCCGCTGCCATCGTAGCTTTTCGATTCAGATCTGAATCGCAATCATCCTCCGAACATCATGATGTCTCCTCTTCCAATGTAAGTTTCCTTTCGTTCTCTTCATGGAGCTGCTTTGATATTTGTTTCCTATGTATCAATGGGGTTGGTTATCTTGTTGATTCAAAAAGAAAATATGCAGAGAAGGAGAAATTGGTTTGAGAAGAAGAAAATTAATTTGTTTTCTATCTTTTTGAGATGCTGAGCGTGTAATGTGTGTGTGGTGTTGTTCCTTTTTTTTTAATTTTCTTGCTTCCTCCGTCACGTGTCACTCATGGAATGGTTACCTTGTTAGTGTTGAAAAGTCAATAGACTATATGTTTGGAACTACGTTTGTGTGACATTCTCGCGTCCCGAGGCACTTTCAACGTGGAAAACGTGATTGTTGTTTCTTTTTCTCTTCTTTTATCATTACAATTAAATATTTGTTTTTGGTTTTTATAGAGTTTGATTATTTAATTGGATTTAAATTATAATTTAGTTTATGTAATTAAATAAAAATACTAAAAATATCTTAATTTATTTTCTTATTAGAATTTAATTTTAGATAATTTTTGTTATTTTCTAATTGTTAATATTTTTTATTATCTCTCATATATCATTTTGTATATATTTGTACTAACATTCTTTTATTGATTGCGAGGTACCACACTTGAGACTCTGGATATTTACCTACCGCATATTTATTTCCTTGCCTGCTCATGGTTTGTAATAATCTTTAGGTTTTATTTTCGCGCTCAATTCTTCTTCTATTATGTAATTGCCCCAAAGCCATGTAATAGTTGTAGGTTTTCTTTTCCTGCCTTTATTTTTCTGCCCACTGGTGTTTATTGTAATAGCGTATGACCTTTTAATTATGCTTTTATACTGCGTGGTTAGTAATCTAGGGAGTGACAAGCCTGCTAATAAATTTAGTTTGCCTAAATTATAAGATAAATATAACTGAATTGAATTACCTGATTGTGACACACACTTTTAGGGTAACCTCTTTTTGTTGCCTTGTTGACTGTTGCCTTTTTATTATTATGATTCTAAAATAGTCAAGTCCCTCGATTCCGAGGATACCTAAAGCAAATGTTTCCCTCAGTTCATAAATCATCATAAGATCATATGTCCCTTTGAAGTTGCCTTAACGAAAATGATCAAAGAACAAAATTTTAGACTTAGGGTAAGTGCTCCTGATTGCTTTCTCTATTCAAATTCAAAATTCAAAATCTTTTTCCACTCCTTTTCAAATCAAATTCAAAAAGACTACGCTTATTTATAAGCTAAAGTTTTTATTCAAACTTTTTCTCAAACTTTTCAAACATTTTGAAAACAAAAAAAAATGAGCTAAGCAATTAAGAGTCCATGGATAACCATGGATACAAAGGGTGCTTACACCTTCCTTTTGTATAACTTACCCCCGAATTCAAAGTCTTTTAAAAAGGTTTTTTCTTTTTTTAGTCTTTCTATATATTGGATAAAATAAAAGTCGGTGACGACTCTTCCTATCCGCAACATTTTACAAAGTCGGTTCTCCCACCGTATTACAATAAGAAAAACATTATTTTAACTAAAAATCACATACCTATCTCTACTTATTTTTCTCCATATTTTATTTATTAATTTATTGTTATTATTACTTTTATTTTTCAATATTGTTCTCTCTCTCTCTAAAAAGACGCGTACTTCCCTCAAACACAGAATCCTAGCGGCCGTCTCGTTCATTTTTGTGCATGGTCGTGATTTAACCTCTAATGGCCACAACATCATTACCAATCTCTTCTTCTCATCGTGTACTTTCTTTTTATCCATCTAATTTTTCAAAACAACAAAGTTGAAGCCGAAGATCCACCACAAAAGCCATGTTTGGAATGAACTCTCTCATTATGGTCTTTTTATTTCACGATTTGGAGATTGCAACTGACAACCACCGTAAGTGGAATCATTGACATTGTAGGTTTTATCTTTCATAGAACCTTCCTTCATTTGTCTTGATTTTGATATATCCATGTGCTCATATAGTTCATTTTCAATGTGGTGTCATTTTCAGAGTATTGTCTTTTAATTATGTGTTTTTGTTATAATTGGAGACATACTGGAATGCTTTATTTTAGATGACATTAGGTTGAAAGTTCTTACTCTTCTAGTTTCATTTTTTGTTAATGGATTTCATTTTCTAATTTGATGTATAATTACTAAAGTTAGTGTATTCTCAATTATTTAACTTCTTTTCATCTTGTTACTACTTTAAAAACTTATATTGATTTTGCACTTTAATTATAGAAACAACATGAAATTCAGGAGTTTTATAGGGGAATGGAATGGTTGTTCATGTCTGAAGTTAAATAAACCAAATGTTCAGATATTAAAGCCCAACTTATATTAAAATATATAATATTGTTAGTTTTGAAAATTATTATGAAATTAATGGCTTCTAAAGTTGATTTCTTTGTTCGATATTTCCTTCAGATATGCCGTCAATTCCTGGTTGAAGAAGCTTTATTTTGAAACAGATTTTAAGGTACACAGCTTATTGTGATTTGCAATTATTCTCCATTGTAAATTGTGTAAATTATTTTCCGTGATACCCTACACTACCACAACCTCTATTTGACATCACTGTGCACTAAATCGTGTACTTTAAAATAATAGCAGGTTGTAAAAACAATTTTATGCTATAGCGTACAACGTTGCTTTTCATACAATGAACTATCTAATTCTTTTGTTCTTTGACTTGTTAATCTAGTAGATTGCATGTTGCGGGTGCTTAACGGTAATGGTTAGTAATTATTTTATCACTGAGTGTGTCGTTGGCATTGTATTCTCACCGTTAATGTTAATGGTAAACACAATTACAATTGGAATGGGTCCAAGAAAATGGTACTATATATGTTTTTGTTGTGTTTTGTTGTAAGCTTGTGCCTATTTACTAATAACTTTTATAAATTAAAAAATATAAAGCACTTTTATCATATTTGTTTCTATCTACATAACATGCACGCATATTGTTCGGTTTAGTGTAGTCTCACATTGCATAAAACTATGCTATTGAAATTAAGTACTTGCTTTAACAATGGTGGTGGATAGTTCAAATTTGGTTTTGTTAATGATTGTGAATTTTATATTTTTACTCTTCATAAAATATTGATAGTTTGTCTTCTTTTGAATTATGGTTGTAAAATGAAATTGAGTTCCATGTGGGGAAAAATCTATATATATATATATATATATATATATATATATATATATATATATATATATATATATATATATATATATATATATATATATATATATATATACACACATAAAAGAAGTTTGAAAAGTTTCTAAGAAAAGAAAGAAAAAAGGAGATCATTAAAAAGGAAGCACCAATAAGGAAGGTTACATGCTTTGAATGTGGAGAAAAGGGATATGTTAAAAGTGAATGCCCTACACTTGAAAAGAAGAATAAATATTTCAAGAGAAAGAAGGATAAAAAGTCAAATAAAGCATATGTAGCATGGGAATATAATGAAGTAAGTTCATCTTCCGATTCCGAAAGCAAAGAATATGTTAATCTTGCATTGATGACTTTACACCACTCTGACGATGAAGAAGAAGAGGTTAGTAAATAAATATCTTCTTATGATAATGATGCTCTATGTGCTATTGAAGAACTACTCAATGAATGTAAGATTTTGTATAAAACGGTGTCAACTCAAAAGAAAGAAATTTTATCTCTTGAAGAAAAGATTGACACCATGGAAAAGAATTTTGAAGTTGAAAAACAAAGTTTTCTTAAAAAAAGAAAAACAAAATCTTACATGCAAAGAGTGTGATTCACTTTTTTTTTCAAATTGTCCAATTAAAAAGAGTTCTTGAAAAATATGAAAAAGGACAAATTGGTTTGGATGGTGTCCTTAGTCAATAAATATATTTCAATGATAAAAGTGGACTTGGTTATTCTATTTTTAACAAACCAAGTACTAGTAAAACTATCTTTGGTAAAGCAAGTGACCAATCCAACAAGAAAAAGTGAATAAAGCACAAAAGGTTCATCATCATCCTAAGACGAGATTTCCTAAAAATAAATCCTATGTTCCTAGATATTAAAGTAACTTTGTTCCAACATGTTTTTATTGTGGTATAAATGACCATACACCTAATGTTTGCTATGTTAGAAACTTTAGTGTAGCAAGTGAGCATTATGTGTGGATAAAGAAAGGAGCTAACTATGAAGGACCTAAGGTACATTGGGTACCAAATAAAATTTAATTATTTTGTAGGTTTACTTAAGGACCACATAAAATCTATGGTGTTTTGATAAGTGGTGGTTCTAAGCATTTGATGGGAGACATAAACTAATTTTCATCTCTAGTTCTAAAGTCCAAGAGTTATGCCACATATAGGGACAACCATAAAGAAAAAATTCTTGGCATAGGCAAAGTTGGAGCACCACTTTTCGCATCCATTGAAGATGTACTTTATGTTGAAAGACTAAAACATAATCTTCTAAGCATAAGCCATCTATGAGATAAAACTCAAAAGTAAAAGAGTAAAAAATATTTGTATGATGTCTTTAGATTATTTATCTTTGAAAGTAAAATGTCTCATGGAAAACAACAATGACTCGTGGAGTTGGCATAAAAGGTGCATTATGCTCTAAATTATTTTACAGTTCAGTGATTTAAATTTTCTGCTACATCTGCTTCTACCACATTCTTCTAATTGTTTACGTTTTTTATTGAATTTTTATCATGATGATACCTTGAATTTGTGTGATAACATGATTTAGTTTCTGAATTATTTCTTTAGTTTATATAATTTATATAGTTATTATAATAATTTTTATGATATATATATATATATATATATATATATATATATATATATAAAATTTATAGTTATTATAACATGATATATAGAAGTGTAGATATTATAAGATATTGGTTTTCTAAATTTGCATGAAATCCATTGCATATTCATAACAATTGATTGATATTGTCAAAATTTGATAACAATCGATTAATCCAAAAATTGCAATCGATTGAATGGCCTAGAAAGTGACTTTTTTATTTTGGCAGTAAGTATCGCAACTTTTATGCAATCGATTGCATTATAGTGTAAATCGATTGACACTACTTATAATTTCAATTCTTTTATATCAATCGATTGCAAGGGCCAGTAATTTGATTGATGCTATTTTTTAATTTTTAATTCTTGATCAAATATTTTTATTCCTTCCCAATTTAAATAAAATCAAAATCTTCCTCCTTCTCACTTACCCTAATTATTTTGATAAAATTTATTTTTAGATTATGTTTGATTATATTTGATATTCTGAATTATATGTACAATTTAAAATTATCATGCATATCTCTTATTCTGATTATTATTTTTAAAGTTGTTATGCATGTCTATTATAAACTTTCATATTATTACTTTACCCATCTTTTTCTTCTTTTTGATCATGTCAAAAGGAGAAGAAAGGTGTATATAGATTGCTTGTGTTGCTTGTTTTTATGTATCCAGGTTCATAATAACTCCTAAGAGTTCAACCTTTGAAAGATGCATAGTGTAAGGGGGAGTTATCCAATTTACGGGAAGTTTTTCAAATTTCAAATTATTATCAAGCAAGCATAACAATCATATAGGGGTTTTGTCATCATTAAAAATGGAGAGAATTTAATCTCAAGATTATCCATGAAAGATGTTTTGATGAAGACAATCAATGGATAAAGATATGATCAAGTAATAAAGAAGAAAACTCTCAAGATGCTAAGTTATGGAAAATCAAGCTTGATGGTACAAATATTCTAATTCGTATATATATATATATATATATATATATATATATATATATATATATATATATATATATATATATATATATATATATATATATATATATATATATATATATATATATATATAGAGAGAGAGAGAGAGAGAGAGAGAGAGAGAGAGAAGAGGGTTATATTTACTCCAGGAGTAAGTTATTATAACTTACTCCAAATCTAGAACATTGATTCTTTTTAATCTAGTGGTTAAAAATAATAAGTAATTAAATGTGGAGAGAGAAAACTGTTACTTATATATCATGGGTACTCAAAACCATAACAATGCATATTTTACTTAAAAAATATTTTTAACTTTTCTTAAAATGTCAATGCATTGCATGGCTGAAGTAATGGATTGATACAAGCTTTTTTGGGAAAAATTAAATCATACAATCGATTAACATCATCTTGCAATCGATTGAATTAAGTTATTTTTGGAAAAAATATATCATGCAATCGATTAACATTTTTATGCAATCAATTGATTGTGTTTTAAATTTTAAATTTTAAATATTTTCAACGTTTTAAAGTGTGCAACGGATTGCACTATAATTTCAATCGATTGTCATTATGATGTTTCATAAAAATAATGTTATGTACATAGCTTTTCGTGACACCTCTTTCTCAAATATTTTCATTTAAATATCATACCTTTTCATAATTATTTCAAGGATGCACTTTGAATCAAGAGGTGTTAATTTCTTATAAATAACATAAATTTTATCTATTATTTTTCCACCTCTTTCAAAAATTCAAAGTTTCTTGTGTATTATATTTTTCATCTACATATACGTGTCATAAATTTTTCAAGAACTTTATTCATCAATTTTCATATCATCATTAAAGAAAATTCTTGAGCACTCGGGTTTTATATCAAGTGTAAATTTTCATATTTGAAAGAGACGAAGACTTTGGTCTTTTGACTAAGTCTTGTCCATTATACAAGTTTTCTTCTTATACAAATTATTGTTGTGTTAGAAATTCCTAAGTATCAAGGATTGTTAGACTTTAGGTGTGTTTTCTTGTTATCCGGGATTGTTGGAAACAAGAGAGTGGAAAAGAAAGGATTGTTTTCTTTTTCTACTTGGTTGGTTTGTATACATTGCTGTCCAAAATTGTTGGAAGCATGAGAGTTGAGTTTGAGAGGATTTTTCTCATTTCAACTTGGTTGATCACAAGAAGATTGTTCTTGGTGATTGTGTTAGTCTTGTACAAGTCCTAACAATAGTAAAATCTCTTTCATGTTAAAAGGGTACTAGAGTAGTCTCGGATTATAAGGGGTACCAAGATACATCGTTGTGTTCCTTATTTTTCTACACTTTATTGCTTTCTAACTCATACACAAAACCAGGAAAATAAGAACCACTTGAGTCTGAAAACCATACTTTTTAAAGTACCTAATTCACCCCCTCTTAGGCACACTAAATACTTACAAGGGTTTCTTCATTTCCCCAAAAAAAATTTATCTACACTAAGGAACTGTTTGATCTTAGTCAGGGAAAGTTATCTTCAGCGAAGAACGTTTGAACTTAACTTGGATGAGTACATCTGTCTTCAATGAAAGGCATTTGAATATGATGTTACTGATAATCTACCTCTACTAGGAAGTAGTTGAATAGGATTACATCCCTAATAGTTGCACTTGGATATGATACTTAATTTGTCCCCTACAAAGTTGTATAACATGTTTACATGTCTGTAGTGATCTATCATCAGCAAGGAGCGGCAAAGCATGATCTGTCAATGTTAGAAATATCTACTTCAGTCCAAAGCAACTGAACAAGATTTTCTAAATCCTCAGAAGAATCTATCGTCAGTAAAGAGAAACTATATATGATTTTCTAATCCTTTGAGGAGTCCACTTTTATTCAAGAGCTATTGAACTTGTTCCCCGGAGTGTCTCGTTGCATTTCATGTCTTAGTAATCAAGAGAACTTCTCATCCTTAATGCATTCATCTATTTCATGGTTAACAAGTCGAAAGTATTTCTTAACTCATCCCATTGGCATAACATTTGATGTCTGAGTAATCAAGAGCAATGCTCAGTCTCATTGCATTCACTTCACAGGTAAGAAATCAAGAGTATTTCTTAATTCATTTCACAGCATTTGATGCTTGAGTAATCAAGGGCACTGCTTGGTCTCATTGCATGCCCTACATGATTAAGAAATCAAGAGTATTTCTTAACTCTTTCCATTTGTATTGCAGCTAATGTCTGAGTAATCAAAAGTACTGCTCAGTCTTAATGCATTAATCCATTTTGTGGTTAAGAAATCAAGAGTATTTTTAATTCATTCCATTTGCATAATATTTGGTGTCTGAGTAATCAAGAGCAATTCTTAATCTCAGAGCATTCATTTTATTTCATGACTAAGAAATCAAGAGTATTTCTTAATTCATTCATTGCATTTGATGGGTAAGTAATTAATAGTATTTCTTAGTCTCAATGCATCCATTTCATTTCATGGTTAAGAAATCAAGAGTATTTCTTAATTTATTCATTGCATTTGATGGTTAAGTAATCAAGAGTATTGCTTAGTCCTGGTGCATTCATCTCATCTTTTGATTAAGAAGTTAAGAGTATTTCTTAGTCTCAGCTCATCCATTCATAATCTTAAGCATCGTTCTATTGCATTCAGGGATAAAATTTGGGTTTATTTAGTATTTAAACTATCTTTCACAATAATGATTTAAAGACAAGAGTTGTTCAAATCCTCCAGTTAAAGATGTTTAAATAAGGGCAGTTGTCATACCCAAATTTTATCCCAGGGTCATTTATGTATCGCATTTGTGCCATTAATCGATCATTCATGCATTAGGTTGACCTAAAGTCAACCAAAAAGTCAATATTTCATGTGTTGTGAAATTTGACTAAAAATTCATGCATCGTTGATTGTTTTTGAAAAATCATTTAAATTATCACACTATTCCATTAGGAATATTCACTAATCATATCATACAGCATAATAAAAAGTCAAAAAAAAATTAACATTTTACATGTTGAAACAGATTGACTAAAATTGCAATATTTCATTATGCATTTTGGAAAATTTAATTCATGATCATTTGATTTATCATCATTATATCAATTTGAAATTTATTAATCATTTTCATACATCATAAAACAAAAATCAATGTTTCTAAAAGGTCCAAAATATGTCTCATTTATTATGTCACTATTCCATGCATTTATTACATCATTATTTCATAGATTATTGCATCAATATTCACTATTTAATTAAATAAGCTTCTAGAATGCACTCACACCTTTTTCACCTCTTTTTTCTTAATTCATAAACTAACTCTTTTAGAGCTATAAATAAACTCATTCTCATTCACAAATCTCACCACAATCCCTTACAAAACTAAGTCAAATTCTCTTCATTTTTTTCCAAGTCACTTTTTTCTTCTCTTTATTGAATTTAATTTTATGTAGGCTCTAATGCTTGTTAATTATTTAATTCTATTGCATTTTTATTCATGTTTCATTTATTTAGTATCTTCATCTTCACCATTTTGCATGGAAACTCCATTGATTCAAAATCAAGAGTTTAAAGTGTTCTAGAATCTCCATGAGCAAAAGTGATTAACTGTGAATTAATTTTTTCGTTTTTTTTCTGTAAATTTTTGTTGTTTATTTTTTATTTTGACTATAGATCATTGTTCATAAGATCAAGTAGATGAATTATCATTATTCATTTGCTTAATTCCATGAAAAATTGAGTAAATTATGACCAAATCAAGTCAAACGAGGGTTGCTGCATTTTTTTTTTGTAATTTTTTTGTTTATTTGCTGATTTTGAGTATAGATTCTTATTATGTCAAATCGAGTAGATGAATTTTCATTATTGATTTTCTTAATTCTACGAAAAATTGAGAAAGTTATGACATTTTTACTATTTTGTTAAAAGCTTTTTCTTCCATTTTTGTGGCTACGAGAATAGTATTTGTTCTGGACCGGCCCAATCCATTCAACTGGGCCATTCCCGCCTTTGGCCCAATACGCTTCAGGACACACATGGTGGTTTCCATCCGACCAGACGGGACAAACGGGCCAAGCGACCGACCACGAGGACCCCTCGTGCCCGGTAAACAAAACAGTCCACGCGTCTCCTGAATATCCGCCACAGAAGGAGGAGTCCAATCCGCTCGCCAAAACATCTTATAAATAGCCCTCTACCCACAGAGGGCAAGGTAATCCTTTTCTTACCACTAAACCCTAATACTTTGTTGTACCTTGTGGAATACATACTTACTTTGGCATTGGAGTGCCTTGCAGGTACAACCCTTTTTTCCATCTTCATCATCCCGAGCCTCAAGCCTTCATTGTTGCTGGTCATCTGATCCGCTCGGTAAGATCAGTGGCGCCGTCTGTGGGAAACTCTAGCTCCCCCGTTCCTCTTTCTTGCACCTTCTTGATCCATTCTTGCATCCTGCAAGAACCCAGGAACCAAACCTCTAACCAAATCATTACTCATGGCCGACAATAACGAAGATCCCTCATCATTAGACGCTGCAATCCTCAAGAAGAACAACATCTCCATCGTTCCTCCATCCAGAAACACAGTTCCTCGAGACGGTGTCACAACATCTCCTTCCCCTAAAGATTTCCAAGATGATCAATCTCATCGCTTTGGAGATACAAGCGAAAAGGACAACCACGAAGAAAATTTGGGCAACCCTTTCCTCTCAAAAGGGCAGACTCCCCGGACCAAACATTAAACGCTGTTCTAGCCGCTCTGGCCCAGACCAATGCGCTTCTGCAACAGCAAAGTAGCCGAATCGGGGCCCTCGAACAGAAGCGCCGTTCAAGAACTCCCCCCGATCACAAAATCCGTTCTCGACGCGAAGGGGTCACCAATAAACGTCCACGATCCCCTTCCCCCAAGAAGAATGGGGACCCATCTTCCAAGAAACGATCGAGCGATCAGCATTCCCGTCATCGCTCGCAATCCCCCCAGCCAAAAAGGAGGTCTAGATCACCCCCGGGTAAACACGACTACAACCGGAGGCGACGCAGGCGCAGCCAGAGTCGATCTTTTTCTCCCTCTGCCAGCGAAGACGAAGAAGAGCGCCATGGTCCTCTATCCCAGGTGATTCTAGATGCTCCCCTACCAACCGGTCTCAAAAAACCCCCTCCGTTAGGGACATACGACGGGACCACAGATCCAGACGAGCACATTGAGGAGTGTCCGACGCCATTAAATGCCGTCTCTTCCCGACCACCCTGCGAAAAGGAGCCATGATCTGGTATAAAAGTTTGCCAGACAAGTCCATCACATCATGGAGGGTACTTGGAAAACTTTTTTCCAGACATTTCATGGCCTCCTGAAGACACCCGAAGTCAGAAGCCTCCTTGGAAGCCATTATCCAAGGAAAGGATGAGTCCCTACGGGCATACATAGCAAGATTCAATAAAGAAGTCGTGCAAGTATCCACCACTACCCATATGAAGAAGTTCTTGCTCGAGCGCGGTCTCCGTCCACGTTCGGATTTCGCTAAAGCAGTCGGAATTGAAACTCCGACCACTCTTGACGAATTCTTCCTCAAAGCCCAAGCCTACATACAGTATCAGGAGAAAGAAGCAGCCCACGCCGTCCGCAATTTCAAGCACGAAGAGAGCAGTAAAAATGCACGCCAAGATGAATCTCGCCGAGGAACCGACAAAAAGAAGGAGGATAAAACTCGGGACCCCAAGGACTACAAAGCCCCTGCGGGGAAATTCCGAGAGTACACCCCACTGAAAGCTTCAAGGGAGGCATCTTGAACGAATGCGCAAACGCCGAGTTTCAGACGGGCAAGGTCCGATTCCCTAAGATCTTGCTCGCCCGGCCAAATGTGGATAAATCGAAATTCTGTCGTTTCCACAAAGGGCACGGGCACAACACTAAGGATTGCATCCACCTTAAGGATGCCATAGAGATATTAATCAGACAGGGACATCTAAAGCAATATGCGAAGAAATAGGAGGCTGCTAAAGAAGTTAAGCCAGTCACCGAGGAAAAGCCGACGGAGGATACGCCCGCCATGCAAGTGGCCATGAGCATTACCAGGCTGGAAGATTTTTACCTCCCTGACTGGGCCAACGCAACAACCGCTTATTCCTCCCATAGCACATGAGAAAGGTTCCCGTCCGCGATGGTTATATTGGGTGGGGGTTTCAGTAAATTGATCGTCGGATCCGTGAAACGCAAGTTCGACGAGCTGATCTCGGTCTGTACGAGCATGGCCTCGATCTCCGACCATGCCAAAGGCAGTCCCTCCTCAATATCTTTTCATAAAGAAGAGTTGCCTGGAGGAGCACCTAATGCAACCATCCCGCTTCTCATCCGAGCACGGATGGCTAATTTTGACGTACGACGCATATTGGTCGACCAGGGAAGTTCAATGGACATCATGTACTCCCAATTGTTCAAGACGCTACCGCTAAAACGACAGTCACCTTACCCCATACCTAGGATCGAACCTACAAGGATTCAATGGCACAGTAACCAAGCCGTGGGGATTCATGGAACTCATAGTTTCGATCGGATCAGCAGAGACCGCCAGGGCAGTGAAAGTCCAATTTCTGGTCATCGACTGCCCATCAATATACCGATGCATCCTCGAACGCCCCACTCTGGCCGAATTAATCGCGGTTCCCTCAACCGTACACCTTAAGCTCAAATACTATACGACCAAAGGACAAGTAGCGACACTCCACGGTGACATCGAAGCATCCAGAAGGTGTTTCGAAGCCTCCGCCAAGGGCCTAAGCACGATAAAAACACCGGCCCAAGAAAAGACAGCAACTAGCGCTGCTCCAGAAACCAACAAGTCTATGCCCCGCATCGACACTGTCGACCTCGACAGTCGTTTTCTGGGAGAACCCGAGTCAGGCATCAACTCAGGCACATCAGAAGGGATCCTTCGCCCAATTCAGGACGGAGAATTTGAGCTCGTAGCCCTCTGAGAAGATCCGGCCAAGGGAGTCAAGATCAGATCAGACCTACCAGACCTGGCCAAAAGGCAACTCAAAGCCTGCCTCCGTGAGAACGCCGACCTATTCGCCTGGAGTGCTGCGGAAATGCCCGGCCTCGACCCAGAGGTAGCTTGCCATCACTTGACCATTGACCCAACATGAAAGGTCGTCGCTCAGAAGAGAAGAAAGCAGTCACCAGAAAAAACGGTTGCGGCCGAACTAGCTGTAAAAGACCTCCTAAAGGCCAGGTTTATATCTGAGGCCAAGTACACTACTTGGCTCTCCAATGTTGTACTTGTCAAAAAATCAAATGGAAAATGGCGCATGTGCACTGACTACACCGATCTTAATAGGGCTTGCCCAAAAGATGCTTATCCTCTCCCAAACATAGATAAACTAGTTGATAATTCCGCCAGTTTTAAATTACTTTCATTCATGGATGCATATTCCGGGTACAATAAAATACCCATGCCTAAAACTGACAAGAAATATACGGCCTTCATGATCGAATCGGGCAACTATTACTACAACGTAATGCCCTTCGGTCTGAAGAACGCTGGTGCGACGTACCAGCGCATGATGAACAAAGTCTTTCAAGCAGAGATAGGTGATATGCTTGAAGTCTATATGGACGATATGATCGTCAAATCCTAGCGGGAAACTGATCACGCCGCTCACCTTAAAAAGGTTTTCGAACAAGCCCGAAAGTGTAAAATGAGATTCAATCCAGAAAAATGCACATTCGGCGTCCGAGCGGGAAAATTCCTCGGCTTCTACTTAACAAAAAGAGGAATCGAAGCCAACCCGGATAAGTGCAGGGCTTTCTCAGACTTGCCCACTCCAAATTCGAAAAAATTAATCCAAACCTTGAACGGCATGCTCACCTCACTATCCAGATTCGTGGCAAAATCCGCGCAACATGCCCTGCCACTATTCAAACTCCTCCGCAAAGAAACCACATTCGAATGGACGGAAGAATGCGAATGCATCCTCTCCCATCTGAAACGTGCATTATCCAACCCACCAGTTTTATCCAGACCGGACGCTGGAGAAACCTTATACCTTTATCTCGTCGTAGCCACCGAGGCCGTTAGCGCGGCCTTGATACGAGAAACCTCGGAAGGCCAGAAACCCATTTACTTCACAAGCAAAGCACTCTAGGGCCCCGAGGTCGGATATCAACAGATCAAAAAGGTCGGACTCGCGTTAATAACCGCGGCCCGAAGACTCAGACACTATTTTCTAGCACATACCATGGTCGTGCAAACCGAGCAGCCCGTGAAACAATTGCTTGCACGCCCTGACATGGCCGGGAGAATGCTCCGATGGTCGTTGGAACTTGCGGAGTTCGACATTAAATACGAGGGAAGAAAAGCCCTTAAAGCACATGCCTTGGCAGACTTCGTAGCCGAAATGGCCTTCCCCGAAACAACAAACAACAACGCCCGAAGGTGGACCTTATATGTGGACGGCGCTTCAAGCTCGACCGGCAGCGGGGCAGGGATCATTCTTGAAAGTGGAGAAGGAACCCTCATAGAGGTATCCCTCTCACTATCATTCCCAACATCCAACAATCGAGCAGAATATGAGGCCCTGTTAGCCGGGCTGCGCCTCGCAAACGACTTGGAAGCCGAGGAAATTCAGGTATTTACCGACTCTCAATTGGTCGCGTCACATATCTCGAGCGAATATCAGGTCAAAAGTGAAGCCCTCGCCGAATACCTAGCCCTCGTGAAAGAAAGACTGGCCCGATTCAGGAGCGCCAATGTAAAATACATCCCAAGGGAACACAACGCTCGAGCAGACGTCCTATCAAAACTAGCGAGCACAAGAAAAATGGGAGGTAACAAATTCGTAATCTAGGAGATATTACCAAAACCTAGAACCGAGAACTCATCCTCCCTCTCGCTCGTAAACGCAATAGGAGACACATCCTGTTGGATGACCCCCGTGTACAATTACTTAACAAGTGACCTCCTGCCCGCCGATCCAAAAGAGGCCTCCACCATCCGAAGACGAGCTTGCTCGTACGTCCTGGTCGAAAATCGTCTATATCGGCGAGGATTTTCCATACCTCTCCTCAAATGTATAGACGAGGGCACAGTCCCCCACATACTCCGAGAGATACACGAGGGAATCAATTCCCAACATCTAGGAGGAAGATCACTTGCTCGGAAGGCTCTCCGAGCAGGTTACTATTGGCCAACGATGCAAGACGACGCCAAAGAATACGTTAAGAGATGCGACAAATGCCAGCGTTTCGGGGACATGCACCGTGCGCCCCCCAACGAACTCAAATCCTTATCATCTCCCTGGCCATTTGCGTGGTGGGGAATGGATCTCCTCGGTCCATTCGTGACCGGAAGCAATCAGAACAAATATCTCATAGTTGCGGTCGACTATTTTACCAAATGGATCGAGGCCGAACCACTGGCCAAAATCACATCCTTGAATGTACTCCGCTTCTACAAAAGAAACATCCCGCCTGGTTCGGGGTACCATTAGCTATCATCACCGACAACGGCACCCAGTTCACAGACGGGCGCTTCCAAGAATTCGTCACGAAATTAGGTACGAAGCAACATTTCGCGTCAGTCGAACACCCACAAACAAATGGGCAAGCAGAGGCCGCCAACAGAGTAATTTTAAGGGCCCTCAAAAGAAGACTAGACGAAATAAAAAGGGGATGGGTAGAAGAGCTGCACAGCGTCCTGTGGGCCTATCGAACCACACCACATTCCACTACCGGGGAAACCCCCTTCCGACTGACGTACGGAACGGAGGCCGTGATCCCCGTTGAAATATATGTGCCCTCTAGACGCGTCGAAGAGCCACTCGAGACAGAGGGTAACACCGAGGCAATCAGAGAAAAGCTCGACCTGGTCAAAGAAATTCGCACTGGGGCTGCTCTACGCGAAGCTTCGCTAAAACAAAAAATCGCCCTAAGACATGACGCTAAGGTCATTAAACGGGAATTTAAAATAGATAGCCTAGTGTTAAAAAGAAACCACAAAGATTCCCGAGAAGGCAAACTGGCCGCGAATTGGGAAGGTCCCTACCGTGTCCGGGCAAAGACAGAAAACGGGGCATATTACTTAGAAAATTTGCAAGGATAAGAGCTTGCTCGACCCTGGAACGCCGAAAAGCTTAAACAATATTACAGTTAAAACCACAAGTAAGGCCTGGTACACGCCGAGCTCCTCTAGATGAAACGAAACGACAGAAGCCTGCTCTACTAATCGAATAGACTCCTTGTCCTTCGGGGGGCCCGAATACCGAGCATCCCCATCGTAAACAAGTACCATGACGGCAGAACACCCTGCTCGCGAAGGGACCGTTCACGCCATGAGCCCCAGAACTCAACACAATGAAATCCGAGACTCACCATATGCCGGGCACACGTCCCCGGCAGTCGACCACAGTTCCATACACTGGGCGATCAACACGTCATAAGTCGAGCAAATCTTCATAAAATACAACACAAATACACAAAGGAACAGTGTTTTATTCATCCATTAATGGCAAATTTAAAAACAAGCAATTGAAAAGAAAACATTTCATTCCTCCCGATTGGCAAATTCCTCCAAGTGAACGTACTGATACCAGTCTTCATCCCACTCGGTCTCTGAACCATCCGCGTTAATCACGATTCTCACACCAGTTTCCCTAGCACGAGCATCTGAACTCAAAGAGCCACAAGAACGAGAAGCAGAGCCAGTCGAAGCCTTCTTCTTCTCGTTCACCTTCTTCACCCCACGGGAGCACGACGTTGAGGACACTTTTTTCTTGCCAGCTCCACCCATCCCTACGAAGAAATGATGAAAGAGAGGTCCATAAGACCTCCTTTCTAAGGGAAGAAGGGGAACAATAATCTTGGGAAACGAATGTGCCGTTAAGGAATAAAGACATTGGAAAACGATAATGCATCTCCCAAAAAACTCATAACGCACGCGCACAAGTCCCAAAGAAAATCACAAAAGCGTTAAAAACTAAGTACGTTTAAATAAAAGCGGGCAAACAACCCGAAAATGTGCCCAACTACGGCCATATAGACCGAGCTGGTAAATTGTACTTACAGAATCAAAACGGGGGGCATACCCCTAGATAAACAACATTACAAAATAATGGGCACGCAGGCCCCACACTTAGACATAAAATAAACTTCAAACATCTTCTTCGGCTTGGGTATCCTCGGCTTCTTGCGTCACCTCCTCCTCCCCAAAGGCTGGAGAAACAATCTGGTTGCCCTCTACACGATGGTAAGGCCCAGTACCTTCAACCACCAACTCCATCCCCGGATTCTTCAATTTGAGTTGGGCCATAGTGGAGTTATAGGTATCCTCGGCGGCAGCCACACAATCACCCCCCAAGACTCTGATATATTGGATCAGTTCTGCTCGGGTTAAAAGAGCCCTCTCCTCTTCCGACACATCCTTAGTAGGGATCTGAGAACGGCGAAGAGAGGCCTCTCTAACCGAGGAAGATAGCATTGCTCCATACAGAGTTCTGGAGAGCAAGGTGTACTGACCTTGCAGGTCCATCAGAGCACCCTCTTTTTCGCTCAGCCGAGCCTTCACAACATCCAACTCCTCGCCCATCTTCGTCAGCAGCCGGTCCTTTTCCTCCACAGCAGAAGTCATCATCTTGACCTGATCCTGAAGCAACCTCGCCGCCTCCGCCGACAAAGGCGCCGAGCGAGCATAGAGAGTGGCCATCTCTAGAAGCCGGACCATAGCCGAAGCATCCTGCACTAGGAACCTCTGACGAACCGAAGGCTCCAGACCCTCAATATGCAGAGACTCAGCACGCGGAATAGTCAAGGAGGAACCGCCTTTGAAGAATCTGGGCTGGAGAAAGCACGAAGGAAAGGTAAAGATATCAGCACCCTCTTCCTGGGTAAGATCCACGACTTCAGTTCTCTGGTGCTTGCGGCAGACCAAGGCGTCCGGATCAGGCTGTGGACGGAGGGGAGAAGGAAGCACTGTAACCGGCCTCAGAGATTCATCTTGATCAGAATTCCTCAGGGGGGAACCAGCAACACCAGCGGAGGAGGAGGAAGCACCCGAACCCGCAACCGGGGACCTCTGCACAACTGCTAACCGAGGACCTGCACTTTTCTTAATGACCCCTTTCAACTTGCTGGCCTGCCTAAGCATCCGGTCATGACGGGCACGGTCCATTAACTCTACAAAAAGGAAAAAAACGTAAGAAACCTGCCCCTAACAAAAGCTTCTGAAGAAAGGAAAATACTAAAACAACAGAGTTAAAAAAAGGACAAAACATAACCAATGGGGTGGTACCCAAATAAGCAAACGCTCCCTCATCAGTACCCCAGCCAGAAGCTCCTTAATACTAATCACCCCCAGGCTCTCTGATCGGCTCCCCGTCATCACCAATAACAGGTACCCCCGAGCGGTCCACTTTGGCAACAACGGGAAGACCCTGCACAAACTGCTGAGAGCAGCATAATCCCTTCGGGCATCCTCGTCCAAATTCGAAAGGCGGGTGATGTATTGGTCGGTCCCATACCTAAAGTGGTCCTGTGACCAGAAAAATCTGAACTTATACCGACGAGAGGTGACTGGCTCCCCAATGTCATTAAGCACCAGACGACCATTGACATCCAAAGTCGGCATGCAGGCAAAGACACTTTCCCGGGCTTCCCGAGACTGAGGACGGATCAGGAAGAAACGGGACTTATAGCCTTTCAAAGAGTCAGAATAAGACTTAAAAACCTTTCGGGACTGCTTCAGAGATACCCATCCATAACGGCCGTCCCTCACCGTGCGCTGAACACAAAATATATAGAAAAACAGAGAAAGCGTCGCCGCTATCTTCAAATGGGCACAAACCAATTCAAAGGCCCGAATAAAAGCAATGGAATTAGGGTGAAGCTACCCGGGGGCCACCTCCAAATGGTTGAACACTGCCACCTGGAACTCAGTAAAAGGGGCACGAAAACCCATTTCCCGGAACACCACCTCGTACATAGGAATCAAGTCAGGAGAATATACATCACAGATTCGGTCTTCTTCGGCCGGAATCAGAACCGACCACCCTTCACCCACCTCGCTGAAAATATCAGAGTCATCCTCCAAAAAGTAACTCTCTGTGTCCAGTGCCTTCTGGTGCACCCAAACCCGCTGAGGCACCTCTTGCCAGGCTGGAGGAGTGGAAGACGACGAGCCAGATGCCGTCGGGCGATTCTCTTCGGCCATTTTCACCTGAAACACAGGGGAAACAATGAATTCGATAGTTAAATGAAATCCACCCTTCCACCATCGTCCAGAGTGAAAGGGCACGCCTACGGCCCAGAGACCAAAAGAACTGCGTCCTTGCCTCCCCCCATAACTACAAATACCGAGCCATAAGAAACTCGCGCCCGGAAAAAGGGGCAAAAATGCATGACCTTTAACTACGACATTGGAGCACGAAGTAAAACACACTAAAAAGTATACAGAAAGCCAGAATCTAAAATATAACAAAGCACACTCAGGTACAACGGAGGAATCTCCTATCTCCACCGTACGCCACCACATTCATCATCTACGTTCGTCAAAAAATCTTCCTAAAAGCCTACCCTAACCACATGCAATCGTTTCTAAATAAAGATCAAAGCATAAAAATGCAGAAAGCAAAGAGCATAGATTAAACTTACGGTTACGATTTTAATGAAGAGACTGAAGAATCTGTAACAAACACCACTGCAAGAGAAAGGAGTCGACGGAGGGAGAACGAAGCAAATGAATTCGAAAAGTTTGGAAAAATGGGGTTCGTTCTCTATTTATAGGCTACTTACATCCCCAGACGCGTCGCACGTGCCAGACTGCGCAGAGGGATGGTCATCATTAACCCTACTGTCTAGGTAATTGATTGTCTATCATTTCGTATTAAATGCAACGTTCCTGATCACCAACTTTTCGTAAACTACACGCTTCTTCACCCCCGACCTAACCCTTCCTCTCCTCAGAAATAAACGACCTAACTCCCTCGGACAGACAGGGCACGTACCCCCGGATCTACTTCCTATAAGTCGTCACTCCTCTGACCGGAAGCAACGACTTGGGGGGCTTTTGTTCTGGACCGGCCCAATCCATTCAATTGGGCCATTCCCGCCTTTGGCCCAATACGCTTCAGGACACACGTGGTGGTTTCCATCCGACCAGAAGGGGCAAACAGGTCAAGCGACCGACCACGAGGACCCCTCGTGCCCGATAAACAAACAGTCCACGCGTCTCCTGAATATCCGCCACAGAAGGAGGAGTCCAATCCGCTCGCCAAAACATCTTATAAATAGCCCTCTACCCACAGAGGGCAAGGTAATCCTTTTCTTACCACTAAACCCTAATACTTTGTTGTACCTTATGGAATACATACTTACTTTGGCATTGGAGTGCCTTGCAGGTACAACCCTTTTTTCCATCTTCATCATCCCGAGCCTCAAGCCTTCATTGTTGCTGGTCATCTGATCCGCTCGGTAAGGTTAGTATTCAAATGCGGGATTGGGGAAAAGTCTTCTCACCACTCTTGATTTCTCAGAGGACCCCAGCGAAACCCCCTCCTTTTGCCCTAGAGCATTTTTCTAATTGCACCCACATTTTGTAGCTTATTTTGCCTTTTGCCTTTTGTTTATTTTTATTTATTTTTTTCTTACTTTTCTTTTAAGAAATAGGGTTTTAAGTGTATCTATCTTTTTTACTCTTTTACACTTTGTATTGATAGTGCATCCTCTTCTCTTATTTTATTTCTTTTATTTTTTATTTTATTTCTTTATTTTATTTTTGTCTTTTATTTTATTTTCTTTAGTTTTTTATCCACATTATCCCCATTCGATATAATGTACCCCCATTTCCATGAAGTGTAATAATTTTACTTGTTTTTTATTTTTGCCTTTAATTGGTTGTTTTTAAAATGAATTAATTAAATAGTTGGCTAAAATTTAAAACCAATCTTTTCAAAAATAAAAAAAGGCTTGATCCAACGTGAAGCTTCTTTATCATTCAAATTCAATCGCACGTATCACAAATGCTTGATCCAACATCAAGTATTCTTTCACCATTCAATTCAAACATTTAATAATTAATTAGCTCTTGATCCAATGTCAAGTCTCTTTCAAATCTTTTTCTCAATAAAATCAAAAGAACAAGTGACAATTGAAGCACACCTCTTAAGTACCTTGGTCTTTTGCATTAAAACACTCTAAATAAACTATGACAACAAATGACAATTAGAAATACATCTTTTTGAATACCTTGGGTAATCGCACGCTAGGAGCACACCTATGCTCAAATATTTACTAAAAATTCACAAAGATTAATTTACATCAGCTTGTATAACAAGTGACAATTGGAAGCACGTCTTTTTGAATACCTTGGGTAAAGACGCGCTAGAAGCACACATATGCTCAAATGTTTACTAAATATCCGTTTAAAATTAACTCAACTCATCAAGCTTGTTTTTCACCTGTGTGCGACCTTGAAAACCTTTTCAGAAATGAGTGTCTATTAGTCATTTCGACGTGAAACAAACAAATGATCCAGTCTTCAAGAGCGGACAACAATTAAGGGTTTAAATGCTCAAAATGTCTAACACATCATTCTTTAAAAGTAATCAACTAACTTGTGATTTATTACCACGAACTACGAAGCTCTGATTTCCTCGTTGCACCTAGGGGTGGGAATAGGCTAGGCTAGGCTTTATAAGGCCTGGGCCTGGCCTACGATAAACATACAAGGTCTGAGCCTGGCCCATGGCCTACTATAGGCTCGTTTTTTCAGCCTGGCCTGGCCTTTTTAAAAGCCTGGCCTGGCCTGATAGCCTATTTAAAAGCCTCTTTCTTATTAATGTTTCAATTAAGTCATATTACTTAAGATGCCTTATAGGTCGCATATATATGAACATTTAGACCAACCTATTTAGCATGTTTTCTAATATATATGCATATATAGACCAATCCATTTAACACTTTTTTTAATATATATGCATATATAGACCAACCTATTTAGACTAATTTTAATATATATATATATGAAAATATAGGCCGCCCTACAAGGCTTTATAGGCTTTTTTAATAGCCTAGGCCTGACCTATTTTATTAAATAGACTTTTAAAAAAGCTCAAGCCTGGCCTGGCCTGGCCTTAAGTAGGCTAGGCTATAGGCCCCTGTAGGCCGGCCTGGCCTATTCCCACCCCTAGTTGCACCTGAGAGTATGTTGGCATAAGATTTGAATTCTTTGTGAGCATAATAAACAAAAAAAACTAAAACCTTTTTCTTTTCTCTTTTCTCGCGTGATAAGTAGAATATCGCAAACGATTCACGCTAACACTCATTCGCAAAACTAACTAAATGAGTCCTGATGAGTACAACGGATATGAGGGGTGCTAATACATTCCTTTTACAAAATTGACTCTCGAACCCACTCTTGGCTACGACAACCATTTCTTTTCTTTCATGGATTTTATTCGATATTTTCTCTCTCCTCTTGGAATAAATAATGATCGGTGGCGACTCTGTTCATCATGACACCTAATTTTGTCATGGTTTCGATAATTCATCATAGAATTATAGTTGCTTATAACTATGTCTTTAATTACATGTATTTATAATAAGGTATATTTAAAAAGTTGATAGTGTAATTAATATGTCTTTAATTAATTAATTAATATATGTATATATAATTATTGTTAAATTAATATTTGTATATAGATAAAATAGGGCCGGTCCTGTGCAACTGTAAAAAGTTTTACAACATAGGTTCCCAAATTTTGAGAGGCCCCAAATTTTAGGTCTAATTTTTTTCATAAATATAAATATAAATCTAACTAAATAAAATATTATAATAAAAATTCAATAAATAAAAATAATAATATGATAAAAAATCAATACATAGAAAAATGTAGATAGATCAAAACTCAAAATAATTATAATTAAATACATTATTGATTAATATATAATTGTATTTTTATATGTTTTTTTAATTATTATAATTGCATTTATTTTTTTAAATTTGAGCTCATTTTTAAAATTAGAACGGAACCTTTGCATTGATTGGATCGTCCCGAAAGAAAGAGTAATGTTAATTTGTACTCTACGGATACAAGTTAAAAACTAAATTGAAAAAATATTATTTTGGAAATTGTGTATTACTTTTAATAAAAATATAAATTAACTTTTTTAGCAGTATCCCTAAATAAATTCAATTTGTCTTTTTTAATGTTCAAATATTAATAATTTGATAATTAAAGGGATTAAGTTAATATTAAGATATAATGGATTAATTTACTAGTGGATGACATGATTTGATACTAAATTTAATTATAGGCCGAAATGATGATTTAGTGAACTCGCCGCTGTACAAAACATTCACATTCACTTTTCTAAGAGTTCCTAACACGGATTCAGAATTTACATGTCGTTTTGGGTCCCAACCCAACACGGATCCCAATGCTAAGAGTTCCTAATTAATCAAAAAAATTGAACTTTTTCACTTTTGGCTATCCATTTTTAATAAAAGTCAAATTTAATTGCAGATCCACTTTTCTTTTGCAATCTCACTCCATCTCCAGGTACACACTCATCCGTAGCCTCGTTTCCCTTTCAATTCCAATTTCTGTTTGCACTCAAAATCGCGTTGACCGTTAAATTCCAGCCACTTTTCTTTCAATTCCAGTCTCACCTGTTGTTTTGTGATGTAAAATGAAACGTATAATGTTTCAAAATATATCTATATTTGTACATTTTGCATTTACTTTATATTCATTTATTTGTTAATCTCTGTCTATGAGTTTGTGCAGCTGCATGCAACAATGACTGCTGAGTTCTTGAGCAACTTTAAGATTCCTGATTACATTCTTGTACCGGACTCCTCCAAGGTTCAGAAATTTCATGAATGTGATCCGGTCGTGCCCGACTGTCCTGTCTTGGTTTTTATTAACTCCAAGAGTGGTGGTCAGCTTGGAGGTGACCTTTTATTAACCTACCGGGCACTTCTTAATGAAAAACAGGTATCATTAGTCTTGCATGGACTATTTTCAATTTCCACAAGCTTAAAATGATGATTCGTTTATGCAAGTTTTGTAAGTGACCTTAGTGGAGCAATGTAAATTTCAGGTCTTTGATTTGGGGGAACAACCTCCCGATAAGGCGCTAAGAACAATCTATGCTAATTTGGAAAGCCTCAAGAAAAGGGGTGATCAATTTGCTATCAAGATCATGGAGAGGTTGAAGTTAATTGTGAGTTGCGATGCACAATTTTGATGGGTTGATTGTACCATTTTTGTAAGCAAGCAAAGCAAATTTATGTTTGTTATGAGTTTCTAATACTTTGCAGTTGTCTTCAGGTTGCAGGGGGTGATGGAACAGCGGGCTGGCTACTTGGAGTTGTTTGTGATCTCAAATTATCCCATCCGCCGGCAATTGCTACTGTTCCCTTGGGCACTGGGAATAATCTACCTTTTGCATTTGGTTGGGTAGGAAACTGCAGTTTTGATTAATGAAAATTTTCTATTTTGATGATAAATGAGGAAGCAATTGATTTTTGCTGCATTATAGGGGAAGAAGAACCCGGGGACAGATCAACGCTCAGTTGAGGCATTTTTAGATCAAGTCATGAAAGCCAAGGAAATGAAAATAGACAAGTAAAGAGTTCTGGGCCTATTCTTTAATCCTATGACTTGGCTCCTAAGTTACTTCTATTGTGCCACTGCATAGATTTCTTCAAATACTGTTTGATAATTGTAATACTTTTTGATTTTGGTTCTTCTTATACTTCAGCTGGCATATTCTTATGAGGATGAAAACTCCAAAAGAAGGTTCCTGTGATCCAATTCCGCCTCTTGAGCTGCCACATTCTCTGCATGCCTTCCACCGTGTATCTGAAGCAGATGAACTTAATATGGTAAAACATCATACCATTAACTATATTGAAGATTGATCAGAAGATATTGGGTTAGTAAATATCTGTTTTTTGCTATCAATAGTAAAAGCCTAATTGCTAGGGGGACAATGCAAACTAGTAATACAAAATGTTTTATAGCTTTTATTGAATTTTCTTCTTGATTTTAATATTTGAGTTTGTGGATATTCAAAATGATGGGCGGAAGTGCTTATGTTCCGAGATTTGTTTTACTTAATTGAACTTTAGAAGAGGGTATTCTTTCCTATTCACCTCACTTCCTCTTTGTTCTAATTGTTTCACAGGATGGTTACCTCACTTTTCGTGGCGGATTTTGGAATTACTTCAGCATGGGTCAGTAAAAATAGTTATTCCTTATTTCTTTTGAGCCTGAACTCGTTGTTGTGGGTCGTGGGACCATATGAATGAGCTTTCCTCTCTGGAAGAATTCATTCATTTTGGTCTGGTTCCAAGAATATTTCAGATCTTAGATTATATTGGGGGAATTTGTTTCTAGGTCCACCTAACTATAGTAGTTGTTGAAATATCTGTAATTGCTGATTATAGGAATGGATGCTCAAGTATCTTACGCATTTCATTCTGAACGAAAGATGAATCCTGAAAAGTTCAAAAACCAGCTGGTGAATCAGGTACTTAGTTGTTTCTTTAGAAATTATGGTTGATGATAGCATTACTTGTTTGACTTTCTGACTTTTGAATGGAAAATCTAGAGAGTTGTTTGAAAAGAGATAATTATACTCATTCATCTACATTTTGAAACCTGATATTGTGTTCCTAATTTTGATTGGCATTTTAGACTACGTATGCTAAGCTTGGATGCACACAAGGATGGTTTTTTGCCCCTTTAATCCATCCTGCTTCCAGGTCAGTTCGCTAAGATCTGTCGTTGATAGCACAGTACATATGACTTGCATATTTTTCTCATAAATTTTACATTGTTTCTTACCATCTCAAATTTTATGAAATGTAAATGCATAAATTACTCTTGTTACATACACTTCTGGTGTCAAATTTTATGAACTTGATATTGTTAGCTCCTCTACTTAGTGCGGCTTCTCCATCAAGAGTCTACCGTCGGTAATAAATCCTTAGGGAAAAGGCTGTCAACATTGCATAATGTCAAAAACTGAACTGATAGCAGCATCAAATACAATCTCAAAATCATGTAATAATTATGTAGGTGCCTAATTTAGTAACTTCTGTTCATGCATATGACAAGCAAAACCAATTAGTTTCTTGTTCTTAAATAGTTCCGTGCTTTGTCTGCTGAGTCATGTTTACAATTTGTCTATATAGGTAAATATAATTCGATTTTCTAATGCAGGAACATAGCACAACTTACAAAAGTAAAGTTCATGCAAAAACCTGGTCAATGGCAAGACCTATACATACCTCCCAGGTAGACCATTTTATATACTATCTATATCTTTATCAAAACATTAAAAATATAAATTCCTGCATTTTGAACTTGACGAAGATCAAATATTTTAGCAACAAAACTACTCATGGTGTATGGATGTTTTTACTAGTCAAGTAACAACTATGTTGACTCTTTTCATTGTATTTTATGTCCAGCATCAGGTCAATTGTATGTCTTAACTTGCCAAGCTTTTCTGGTGGATTCAATCCATGGGGTACACCGAACAGGAAGAAGCAACACGATGTAATAGTCATATCCTAATTCTTTTGTTTCCTCTGCTTTCTGTAACTGGCGTTTGAACTTGGTCTGTTATGGAATTGTACTCCACCAGTTACCATACAGACTAGGAATTTCAGAAAATTCATATGCCAATTCTAAATATTTACTTTTTTTCTGTAAAATCTTTTGTTAGTTTTGACTGATATTAGTTAAAAACCAGACAATTAAATATTCAATACTATTATTCTAGTCATTTTTAATTTTTCTGTTTTCAGTTGAGGCTATTTTTATTTTATTATACAGAGAGAATTGACACCACCATATGTGGATGATGGCCTTATAGAAGTCGTTGGTTTTAGAAATGCATGGCACGGGCTTGTTTTGCTTGCTCCAAAAGGACATGGTACTCGTCTTGCTCAGGTAAGCATGGTTCATATACCACGGTAAAAAAAATCTATAACGTATAATTTATTTATCCTTCTCAATTGTTTCATTAGGCGCATAGAATCCGATTTGAGTTTTGCAAAGGTGGAGCAGATCATACATTCATGAGGATGGATGGTGAACCTTGGAAACAACCTCTTCCTGTTGACGATGATACCGTTGTGGTAGAGATTTCTCACCACGGTCAGGTTAACATGCTTGCCACTCATATTTGCAAGTCTCAAAGCATGTATGATCCATCGTCGCCATACCACGATAATGAAGAAGATGACAGTGATGGAGAAATAGAAGAAGACTCTTTAGCAGAAGAATTTCGGAAGTTTGGTGCAGCAGATACATTTAGAATCCCAGATGAGGTTGATATTTCTGAACTTAGTTAGTTCCTAAATTCTTTAGAGTTGTGCAGTTTGACATTTTCTACATCCGATAAGTGTTAATCCCTCCCTAATATTTTTAGTTGCTTTCATTCTTTCACTTTTACATGCAATTTGTCCAATTCTTACAGCATTATGGTTGCAGAAGTTTTAGAATACATTAATTGCTTCACTTTGAAAAATTCTTCCTGTTGCTTAGATTTCCAATAACACTATTTGCATTATGCTTTAGGTGCGGTAGACTCTCAAAAAATAGGTTTGTTTATTTGTTTCAACACCCTGTGTAAGTATCGCGCATAAGACACTTGTCAAACAATTCAAACAAATTATTAAAAAAATATTTGTTGACACACCTTGTATATTTTTAAAAAAAATCTCAAACACGTTTTAAGAAAATTTCGAAGCAATGTTGAACTACGGAGTTAATGATATTAAAGTTGATTAGAATATTTTTAATTCTTTAAATGATGATGGATAAATAAGAGTCAAATAAGGTGTTTTATTTTTTTAGTGTTTGACACACATTATATATTTTTTAAATAAATCTCTCAATTTTAAAAATTTATCCAAACAATGTTGATCAATGAAGAGATAATGACATTAAAGTTTGATTAGAATATACTTTTAATTCTTTAAATAATGATGGATACCTAAAAGTCAAATGCCATTGTTTTATTTTTTATTTTTTATTTTTTAGTGAGTGTCTGTGTCCTCCGTTTCATTATTTTCCCAAATATTGAGCTGTGACCTTGATGACTAGGAGTGGTTGGAGTGCAAATATAGTTGCAGTGCTTTTGCACATCCCTATCCTTTTATAAATAAAAAAGGAGTATCAATATCCAATTCAAGATTGCAAATCTCACACCTTTCCTCAATAGATAAGTTTATGAAATACAAGAATAATTTCAGCTATCAGAATATATATGCTGCCTTCAATTATGTATCTGAGAACTACAAGTATACAATACATATGCCACTGAACAAGAGAAAAAATACATGTAAGAAAAGAATACATACGAATGTGTTGAACGGGTGAAATTATTGTGTTTAAATTGAAACAACAATTTACCTGAATCCCCATCACAAAAGATACAATAAATACAGTATGATAAAAGAGCCGCATTCTGATATCCAAAGTCGCGAACAAACAAAAGGTAAGTCAAGGAAACCAAATTTTTATCGGATTATCGTGTAATAAGTTTGGTCTTGTCCAAATCATTTTGTAATGGCCTCATTAGTCTTTTGTGGTTCAGTCCTTTCTTCTCTTTTCTTCTTTTCCCTGAAGCAAAAGATTATTCCAAAGAATCATAATCAAAATCTTACCGCAAAAACAAATTATAACCAAAACAAAACGTGTAGAAATGTTACTGTCATGAATACAAAGACTTTGAGGGTTAATAGTATTATTGAACAGATGGAATGCTATGAAGCGCCGACGCGCCATTCTCACAGCGTGTCGCTGCGTCGGACACGGATACTCGTACGACATGTATCCAACACATTTTTCAAATAAATGACACACCTAACTCAAAAAAATTTAGATTTTTAAAAAAAGAAAAGAAAAACCCAACTAAGTTTGGATCATTAGACGAAAGTCGATTTCTTGAAGTTGCTAACTTGTCTTTGAATGAGTCCGGCTTAGAGGCTGGTTTTTACGATATGGAGTGACTATGATATGATTTGTATCATTTTATTTTGGTGGATTTATGTCTTTTTTTTTATTGAAAATACTATGTTTAAATAAATATGAGTTTTGCCTCTCGTTTTAAACTCTTTGTAAATTGTGCTCATACAATACATTATTATATTAATATATAAAATATATATATAGCCGTATCCGTGTCTTATATTTTCTACATTAGCGGGATCCTCGTGTCCGTGTTCGTCTCCCGTGTCAATGTCTCTCCCGTGTCAATGTCTGAGTCCGGACTTCGTAGATGGGATGGTATTTTAGTGCCAATACTAATTCAATATACCATCTGCTCAACTTGGTAAAATAGATAACCAGTAACCACCCAACTTTTCAACTATACAAGTAATCAGAAATTATCTCACTTTTGTAAGAGAATATCTTATCTCATCTCATAGCTTTCTCACACACCATGTGCGTTGCCAAATTTGCCCTTCTGTTTCCGGAGATGTATCTCCGGAAGTACCTTTTTTTTTTTTATTTTACGTTGATTTGTTTCGTAGATACATCTACGGAACCTTTTTTTAACTGAATTATTTGGGAGTTTTCCCAAATATTTCCCAATTTAAAATACTTCCGTAGATGTATATCCGGAAAAAACCCCAATTTTGGGGAAAAAATGTGTTTCCGGAGGTGTATCTACAGAAACAGGGGACATAAATGTAATTGCGCCGAATGCCCAAGAGTATTACGGGGTGGATTGAGATATTCTCTTTTTTGTAAAAAGGACAATTAGAATGTTGATTCAATCTTGAACTAAATGGGCTAGTGCAGACAAAATGTAGCATACGGAAAAACTAAATTCACCAAATTTTATTTTCAAAGATTATACATACGTAGGTGAAAATTTAAGAGATGCAAGAACAACTTATAGTATTGTAATGTTTATGGGTACCTGTCAATATATTCCTTTAGCAGCTCTTTAGCTTGAACCAACTTAGAAAGCAGATTGCGATACACGTCCAAGTCCCGATCCACACTTCTTTTGTTGATATTCAAAGACGCACAAAGCTGTTGGAGATTGACACCAGAGGTTAATTGATAAATACTCCCACACAAAATTATTAGTAGTAGAATATAGACACTTTCACAATCTTGACATTCAAAACATCTGATGCAGTGCCCTAGTCATATCATCTGCATGCTCAATGTTACAAGTTTTATCAACAATTTATGTGCCATGTCGAAAAATGTTTATTGCAAGTGAACCGACATACTCCTTAGTTATTTAGTAATGCAATAATTTCAGCAGAAATAAAATAGTGAAATTAATTTTCTGAATAAATAAAGAAAATGATTGGAGTAATTCCACTAATGAAGCCTGAACTTGGTGGAAGAGAGATCAAGATATCAAAGTTATTTAGCAGCTCTGCTTTGGCTAATCCAAATAGGTTTGCAATAGCAATAGGGCATCCAAATAAGTTGGACTGTCTTGAATGATTAGTTTTCTAGAAATGATGTTACAGAACTTGACTTGATAGAATAAACTTTGAAAGATAAAAACTTAATATATAATAAAAATGAGTATTTGAGTAAGTTGGGATAAATATATCAAGATGACTTAAATGAATTAGATAACCTTTTCCAAAATTGTCGGTTCCATTGCATTTGCCAACTCAAGAAGGCGAAAAAGGCCTACTGCAAAGAAACGACTATAACTGAAATCTCCCTTTCCACCTGCTCTTTCTGCAATATCCTTTAAAATCCCCTCAACTTCTCCTTCCCTGGATGAAAAGTCAATAAGGGAAGTCGAATTTTGAGCACGAGCCCACTCTTCCAACTTCTGTGCATCTACTCTGCAATGAGCAATATTTAATATCATTTGATGCAAGAAAAAATAATTCATAAGTGCAATTTATTCAAATCTAGGATTACAAATCCACATACAATGCTGCCTGCACTTGTGCTACAAGATTCTTTTTACTTCAGGTACATTTCTTGAGATACAAAAACATGTCTTAGGAAAATTAATCCACTGTTATTTTCTCAATCATTCATTCACAGAGAAAATAACCTGTATTGTTCTGGATCTTCCATACACACAGACATACAAACATTCATTCTCTAACCTGTATTGTTCTGGATCTTCCTTCAATGCATTAATGTATGCTTGGAAGATGGCATTTCTGTCCTCATCACTAGGATACCCATCCATGAGTTGATCATATACAGTAACAAAGCCAAGTGCAAATACAGGATCATAGCGGTATGACTTCTTGTATCTCATCAGATGTTGCTGCACAATTAGCTCTTGAAGCACGGAGTTGTAGATACTAGGTATTGGCCGCTTATATGCCTTGAGAAAATTTAACTTTGTCTCAGAAACAGTTGGAGGAGGGTCTGCAGATCAAGTATGTAGACATACCATGACTAACTATTGATAACAAGGTTTATTTTCTATTTTTATTTCTTCTCCCTTTTAGAAGTACGAGTTGGCAATTATGGAAGAATGGAATTCAAAACTATTCACAATACTTGACATAGCATGATCATGATATGAATCCAAGTCTAATAGGAGATGCTTGCTAACAGAATGAAACTGAAGAATCAGGTTCATGCATGAAAGAGCAACAAAGACATTCAGATCAAATTTATACGAAAATCTCTTAGAGAAACGGCTAGGTGGCATCAATAAAGTAAATTTTCTGGTCAAATAATATGTTGCTGACATTTGCACAAGGCCACAAGCAGTTACATAAGTGAAACTATAGAATAAGGTTCAAACATCAAAGTTTTGCAGTGTTCATTCGTGTATGTTTTGTTTAGTTTTTGGAAGAGGCAAAAAAAATTCTAGAAGTATAGAATTGATTTTTGAATGATTTTGAGGGGTTTGATTTTCTAAAGTAGAATTGATTCTGCTTACAAAATTGATTCTATCTGAAGTTAGAATTTGTATATTTTGAGTTTATACGTGATTTTTACATAAAGTTATCTAAACATAAATCACTTTACATTCAACTCACTTTTAATCAAAATCAGTTTTACATAATCAATTCACTCAAAATCAATTTTTTTCACCGCAGAACCAAACATATCGCAAACACGCTATCAACTGCAACATTATTAATTGCATGTTTGGTTTAGCTTTTGAAAGAGTCAAAAGCAATTCTAGAGGTGTAGAATTGATTTTGGAATGATTTTGAGGTGTTTGGTTCTTCTAAAGTAGAATTGAATCTGTCTCCTGAATTCATTCTACTAGATGCTAGAATTTGTAGCTTCTAAGTTTAGACGTGTTTTTCCACTGAAATTTGTTGTTCAACTCATTTTTTACGGAAATGTATTCAAACATTAATCAGTTATGCTAAACTCTTTTAAAATCAATTATATCAAACTCAATTATGTTAAGATCAATTTTGTCCACAGCCAATCCAAACACACTAAGTTAAAAAATCACTTTTGTTGGCTTGTTGAATCAAACCAAACAACAAACGCATTGTAAGCAATTAAGCTGAAATACTAGATCACACCAAAATCTAACCCTTTGATTCTAAATTCCTAATCCCATAAAACTACAAGAGTAAAAAATTTCACATCCATATACTTCTAAATTAATCAACAACTCTAAATTGAAAAAAAAAAAAAGAGTTCAGAACTCGTTCAAAGTTATTCCCTTAATTTACAAACCTGACACTGAAGAGGAGCACCGAACGACCATTTTGGAAACGGAATTGGAACTTCGAACTCCAACACAGTGAGGCGACAAGCTCAAACGAAAGCGAACGGCATCTGAATCGGAACTAAAAAAGCGAGTGGAAGAAAAGGTGAGTTTCCTTTGAGAAGATGATTGAGTGAGTGTTGAGAGAGAGAAGGAAGAAGTTACGGCGGCCATCGGAGCAGAGAGAGTGGTGGCCGGATTCAGGAATTTGCAGGCATAGAATGAAAATTTGGGAGAAGAATGTTCAGAGGGAGAGTTGCATCTTCGTTGCTTTGAGTGTTAGTGTTGTCAACAGGAAAATGAGGTTTCTGTGGATTGCGGGGAAAATCAAAATCAAAAGCTTATCCGTTCGGTATGATATTGAAATTCTTGTGAATTTTTCTAAGAGCCAACGATTTTGTGACATGTGGATATACATCTAATAAAACAAATTAGAAATAGAAAGAGTAAAATCTCATCAAATAATTAATTCATATAAGAGTATATGAGAGTGTTCATCAAAATAGTTACATCATTCGAGCTATTGATATGCTAATAACTATTGTTAAAAAGTAAGGTAAATACAATAAGTCAATGTAGAAATCATGCAATCATAGATCTTTAATATTAATATTGTAACTGTTAAAAAAATACAAATGTGTATCAAAGAGTTATCAGAGACTTTAGATATTTTGGACGTTAGGATAAGCTTCGCAAGTGAGAATTAGAGCAAACTCACGAGGGTGAGAAGCTCTGTATTTGGGAGCATTCTTAACTGAATAATTAGATTGTCTCTCAATCTTAAGGGTGAGATATTTATATAAACATTTGAGCCTGAATTTGGGGAATCTTGAGTAATAGTAATTGCTCCACCTTGGCTAGGAAAGTTGTTGACTGCCTACTTCTTAGAGAATCGTGGTCATGACATCTTCCACGTATGGTTATAGATTGCGTATATGTCATCATCCATGTCTCTCCTTAGGACGAGCCACATACCGGGGGATCATGCATATGCAACATATTCTAGGGCGGGTGCCTGATAGGGGTTGGTCCCACATCACCCTATTGTGGATCTTTGCAAATATATCACTACACAATCTCTCAAGCACGAAGACCTGTAAAGGGTGAAGTGATTAAGCTCCCCATCCACATAGTTTTAAGCCCTTCATTCTTTTTCAGGTGAATCCCCTTGTTAGGGGCGAGTCCCTCAATTAGGGGAAATTCCCTTAATTATGGGTGAGTGTAAGCTGAAGATTTCGTTTGGAAAGAAATGTCCTTCGAAGGTTCGAAGTTCGAAGAAGGTGGTTACTAATGACCATCTTTGAAGATAGAGAATGGCTACTGATGGCCATGCTTCGAGAATGATGTTTAAGTTGAAACAAAATAGCGAGCACCGAAGCTAAATTCGAGAAGAATGATCTTTGGAACTTAGACGTTTTTGCGAAATATGCAAAGTACTGAAGCTTAGCGTGTTTTCGTAGCATTCTCGATTATAATTATGTTGCCACGCGTCGAAGGAGGATTCAGGCGGGATGATTTGAATTTCGAAGTAGTTTATGTAACCGCACGAAGACAGATGGCATCCCTGGATTTTCCGCGAGCAACGTGGCATTAGATTAGTGTAGGACCGTTAGGGTCGAAACTAGTATAAATAAGGGTCTTAATGTTAGGATTCCGTGTGTTCATTTTGTACAAATCACTCACATATTGCTCAAGTATCAAGTGTTAAGAGAAAGAGTTTGCTGAGAAATGTACGTATGACACCAACACCAATTTAAATACATGTGTATTTTCCTTTATTCAAGTATCTTTCGATATTACAGCGTTTTGTTTACTTTCTGTCATTTACATTATTGCACTCTTTATTTTCATGTCATTTATCTTCGAAACATTTTACTTTTCTGCACTTTAAGATTCTTGCACTTTTACAGTTTTGTCTTATGTTTTATCTTTAACTTACCTTTCGCTGATGTTATATTTACGTGTATAACAAAGTGATTGCTAATCTTTATTTATTTGATCAAGTACTTTTTATTTCAAGACACACCAATCATAGACTTAATTCGAACTATCATGAATAACAACCTATTTGACTATGTCCTAGGATCAATCTAGTCGATCCTGCGAGTAACCAAATCATATTTATTATAGTTTGGAAGACTAGCGGTTGTTTACCGGAAATCACCGTAAACAAATTGGCACGCCCAGTGGGACCGTGTCAAACAGATTGTTATTAATCGATTGTTTTGTTTTGTCTAGAAAATATCAAGACCTTGTATGAACCTTAGGAACGGTAAATTAAAAAACAGTGCACAACCGATTCCCAGACGAAGGTACAACAAGAAAATGGTTGTTACGACCAGTACGGGGGGAGATCAAGATCCCCCACAAGGGTCAGGAACAGGAGCGGCAAATTCTGCGCATGTTTCGACTTCTACTCAAGGAGCGCGGAACATACCAGGTCCAAATGGATCGAGACCCATGGATAGTTCCCAGGCTATACCTGAAAACAATACAGCAACGACAGGGACTATTCCAGTTTCGGTATCGACTACCGCACCTCCATCCTCAAGTGCAAGCGAGATGCAACTTGCTTCGACGAATGCTGCAAACCAATTATTCTCCCCTGGATCATCTGCGTTCGAATGGAGACCAAACAGTCAATATGGAATGCCATATCCATACATGACAGGTACACGAGGAGCAGAACCTACATACACTACAACTAACCCCGCGACATTTTCGCCAAATGCTGGTTCAGTAGGTCGAAGCGCACAAAACACTGGCTTCTCTGCCCAAATACCCAATTTTACCACAAGTAATCAAGCAGCATTCCGACAAGAGATGGACGCAAGTAATCACGATATGTTAGGAACCCTGGCCAGAGAATTATCGTCAATCTTAAATCCTTTAGCAACAAATATTGCTAGTAAAAATCGGGAGAATATGGAAACCTTTCAAAATATATCATCCCAAATGAATCGAATGGCATAATTTATGGGTGTTCCACAACCCAGACGGAGAAATAACCAATCCTCTTATCGAGAAGGAGACCCCATTCTAGAACGTGTCCAAAATGCAGTGCCTCCACCTAGTGCAACCACTGCTGGCGTAATCCCTCCACAGAGAACAACAACGATCGAAAGGAATCGGGTAATAGATCTAGAAGCTTCGAACCGAAGAATTATCCCTGCTCAACAAGAGTTTGAGGAGGAAAGGCCCAGATTAAGAATAGTAGGTAGGGATGAACACCCAGACGAAGTAGTTCAGAGAGTTAGGAGAGAAAACCTAGCCACAGAAAATAACTTAACTGCCATGATAGAAAGAGTTATGGCCAATAATGGCCTCAGTACTGGACTTCGACGCCCAAATTATACATCTCCTATAGCGGATTATATCATGCAAACAGAGTTGCCAAGGGGCACCAAAGTGCCAAAATTTACTAAGTTTTCAGGGGACACGAATGAATCAACGGTGGAACATATTGCCAGGTATCTGACAGAAGCCGGAGACTTAGCAGGGAATGAGGATTTAAGGATTAAATACTTCCCTAGTTCGCTGACAAAAAATGTGTTTGTTTGGTTTACTACCTTACCTCCAAATTCTATAGATGCATGGGCCCACTTGGAGAGATTATTCCATGAACAATTTTACATGGGTCAAACCAAGATAAGTTTGAAAGAACTGGCTAGCATCAAGAGGAAATTCTCGGAGTCTATTGACGATTACTTAAACAGGTTCCGTTTGTTGAAATCAAGATGCTTCACAACTGTCCCGAAGCATGAATTAGTTGAAATGGCTGCAGGTGGCCTAGATTATTCAATTCGAAAGAAACTGGATACTCAATACCTGAGAGATATGGCCCAATTGGCAGATAGAGTTCGACAAGTCGAACGGTTAGAAGCAGAAAAGGCCAGAGCAAGTAAGAGTTATAAGAAGGAAAGAGTAGCATACGTCGAAGCAGACGAAGTTGAGGGCGAACCTTTCGAAGACTCATGCGACATGGAAGAGGTCGAAATAGATCTTGCCGAGTTAAAGGAAGCGCCACCCTATGCTTGCAAATTACTCACCCCTTATAATGGAAGAAATCCAGTAGATAATGATAAGAGTGATAGGTTTCCCAAGAAAACTTATACGTTCGATGTCACTAAGTGTGACGAAATATTTGATTTACTAGTAAAAGATGGCCAAATGATAGTGCCTCCTAATTCTAAAATTCCTCCGTTAGAACAACGGAAGAAGAGAGGTTTTTGTAAATATCATGGTTTCCTAGGCCACAAAACCTCACAATGTTTTCTTTTCAGGGATCTAATCCAGAATGCTATCAAGGATGGACGTTTGAAATTCGCTGACAAAAGCAAGAACCCTATGAAGGTTGACGCCGATCCTTTGAACGTGGATGACACTAACTTGTGTGAACCATTTGATGTCAACATGGTGGAAGTATCTGAAATTCATGCTGCTGGATCAAAGACAATTTCAGATGGAAAGCAGGCTACTGAAAGCCTAAGTGACAATCCGATCCTCAATGCTGATGTTGAAGGATCCTTCGATGCTGAAATGACTGAAGATCCGAAAGGAGAAACAAGTGAGGCCACTGAAGACCTCATGGTGAAGCTTCAGCGGATACAGATTTCTGAAGTTCCTCCGGCGGTTGTTAACATGGTCAATGCTAGGCGTCCCTTATCTGAAATCGAAGAACTAGAAAAATGGTTGGTGTGGGAGAAAGCAAACCTTGAGATTCCGCCAAGGGGAAACAGTTTGAAGGATTATCTTTGGAATTGTCATATAAAGAATGGAGGAAAAAGGGTGATGTGCCCAAGATGTTCAATTATGACAAATCGGAGGATCCAGGCCAATTTCGAGAGGGCTTTGCGAGAAAGGTTAGACCAACCTTGGAGAGGAGGAAACCTGCTGTTGAAAGTGTACCCAAGGTCTGAAGAAAGCTTGGTTGGTTTTTTGGTCAGGTGTCACAGCGACAATTCGGAAGTTGCACTATGCCCTAGATGTGGTGCAGTCTATGACGAACTGGTAGCGGGATCATTCGAAAGGGGGTATCTTTATATGGGTCGGGAGACCCAGGGACTGCGTCCTAACTTGTTTGGGTTCGATGATCGAACCCCATCGAGAAGGCCTGACAGCCCACACCCTAGAGCTCGAAGGGTTACATTCAAGGTTCCTGCAGACATACCCAGGGATAGATGGATGCAAGCTGGTGCCAGAACCAACAAATGGCGAAGTTGGGACCAGGGTGGAAGAACTGCAATGGCATATAGAAAACAATTCCAGACTTCTAATCGAGAGATGTACAGGTTGGAAAATTACAAAGGCAAAAATCCTATGTCCAGATCCCAATGGAGAAGACACCAGAGGATGAAGAAAGCCCAAAGGGAATTCAAACCAAGGGAGGCTGGAGAGACAAGTAGCAATCAAATCCCAATGCAGGGGGCAAAGACAAGCAAACCTCCGTTGGAGCGCAAGTTGTTCGATTCTGAGAACGAGAAAGAAGAGGAGAGGATGCATTCAAGCCTTTGGAAAGAGGATGATAGAATGACAAATGATTTTGACTCTGATGGAGTATCATCTATAAACCTCAACTGCAATGTTGTATCTGTACTCCCTCACGAGTTTAATCAAGAAACTGAAGTTGAAGATTGTGAGGAGGCTGACGTCGAGGAGATGGCAAAACACAGACCTGTGTGTTACTATGTTCTGAACCACGGTGCAGTTGAGGAGCAGAATGCCTTCTTCGAAAGGCCTGATGAAGGTATGCGAAACCATTTGAAGCCACTCTACATAAGGGCTAAGATTGAAAATGTTGGAATTAATAAAGTCCTGGTAGATGGAGGGGCAGCAGCGAATCTAATGCCCCAATACATGCTGAAAAGAATTGGTATGTTTGATACTGATATAAGGCCACATAACATGGTTTTGTCTAACTATGAAGGCAAAATAGGGCAAACCTTAGGAGTTGTCCAAGTAAATCTCACGGTGGGATCAGTCACAAGGCCAACTATGTTTATGGTCATACCTGCGAAAGCAAATTATAATCTCTTGCTCGGAAGGGAATGGATCCATGGGGTTGCTGCTGTGCCTTTGACAATGCATCAAAGGTTAACTATTTGGAGAGAAGATGGCATAGTGGAGAATATTGAGGGAGACCAAAGTTACTACATGGCTGAAGTTAACCAGGTTAATAAGACTAACTTCGATAGGAATTTGGCAAACATAGGGCCTTGCCATGCCGCGGAAGATATATATACCCCGAATAAGAATGCATTGTATTACTTATCTTTGCACCCAAATGGATTTCAGTGGAATAGAGAAATAATGGATGGCCCAGAAGATACCACACCAATAGAGTATGATCCAACAATACGGCCAACAGGCTGGGATGACGAAGTTGATGATGTCTGAGTCATCATTTTTCGAAAAGATTTCGGCTTACGTAGCCGAGAATAAAAGAAAGACGGCTCTCGAAGCCGAATTGTCAAACATGTTGTTTAATGAAGGTCTAAAAAAGGAAGAAACTCCAGATTTTGGGATATATACGATCCCTCACCTGCCTGAAGATTCAGTCTGAGTCGAAGAGATTTCAGGAGAAGAGATAGGTCAAAGATTGGATGCAATCTATGACGAAGAGCCTTTGGGTTTCGAGAAGGACCCAATGGGATCAAATATCAAAATGTTAGCCCAAGATCCACTCGAAGAAGTAAATCTCAGAGATGGAGATCAAAAGAGGGTAACATACGTCAGTGCGAAACTAGCGCCAACGCTGAAGTCAAAAGTGGTCGCGTTGTTGAAGGAGAACAAAGATTGTTTTGCATGGGATTACGATGAGATGCCTGGTTTAGGGCGCGATTTGGTCGAATTGAAGTTACCCATAAAGGAAGGAAAAAAGCCCATCAAGCAAACTCCTAGAAGGTTCGCACCAGAAATTCATTCGAAGATTAAAGCAGAAGTCGAAAGACTCCTACGGTGTAAGTTCATCAGAACCACAAGGTATGTCGAATGGATTGCTAATATTGTACCAGTTATTAAAAAGAATGGTTCATTAAGAGTATGCATAGATTTTCGTGATCTGAATGCAGCAACTCCTAAGGATGAATATCCCATGCCTGTGGCAGAAATGTTAGTAGATTCAGCCGCAGGCTTCGAATATCTAAGTATGTTGGATGGATACTCTGGTTATAATCAGATTTTCATTGCAGAAGAAGATGTGTCTAAAACAGCTTTTCGTTGCCCAGGGGCAATAGGCACCTATGAGTGGGTTGTAATGCCTTTCGGTTTAAAGAATGCTGGGGCAACCTACCAGAGAGCAATGAATTCAATATTTCATGATTTTATAGAAACATTCATGCAAGTATACATAGATGACATCGTCGTCAAATCTGTCTCAGATTACGATCATCTCGATCATCTAAGCCAATCATTCGAGAGAATGAGAAAACATGGCTTAAAGATGAATCCCCTTAAATGTGCTTTCTTTGTGCAGGTTGGAGATTTCCTGGGCTTTGTGGTTCATAAAAAAGGAATAGAAATTAACCAGAATAAAACGAAGGCTATCATGGAAACTAAGCCTCCATCCACGAAGAAAGAACTACAGTCCTTGCTGGGGAAGATAAACTTCTTGAGAAGATTCATCTCTAATTTGAGTGGACGCACGCAAGCTTTCTCCCCTCTACTTCGACTCAAGCAAGGAAAGTTCGAATGGCGTGCTGAACATCAAGAAGCTTTTGATAAAATCAAGCAATACTTGATCCATCCACCAATCTTGTCTCCCCCAAATGGGAAGAAGCACATGCGCCTGTATATTTCAGCTTCAGATAATACAATAGGCAGTATGTTAGCACAAGAAGATGAAAATGGCATCGAAAGAGCAATTTATTATTTAAGTAGAGTACTCAATGATGCAGAGACTAGGTATAGCGCAATAGAAAAACTCTGCCTTTGTTTATATTTCTCTTGTATCAAACTCAAGTATTATATAAAGCCAGTTAATGTCTATGTTTCGTCTCATTGTGATGTTATCAAACATATGCTATCAAAGCCAATATTGCATAGTCGAATTGGCAAATGGGCTTTAGCCCTTACTGAGTACTCACTAATATTTCAACCTCTCAAGGCAATGAAAGGTCAGATCGTATCAGATTTCATTGTTGACCATGCAGTGGTTGAGAACCCTCAACAATATGTAGATTTGAAGCCTTGGAAGCTATACTTCGATGGCTCGACTCATAGAGAGGGAACTGGTGTTGGAATATTGATAATTTCTCCTGATGGAATTCCAATAAAGCTCAAGTATAAGATTGAAGGTCCTCTATGCTCCAACAACGAAGCTGAATATGAAGCACTGATTGCTGGACTTGAAGCTTTGTTAGAATTGGGGGCAACCAGAGTCGAAATTAAAGGAGACTCCGAACTAGTGATTAAGCAACTAACAAAGGAGTACAAATGCATCAAAGAAAACTTGATCATGTACTTTGTCATAGCAAATAGGCTGCTTAAAAAATTCGAATATGTGGAGTTAAACCACGTTTCGAGGACCAAGAATCAAGAAGCAAATGATTTGGCACAGTTAGCCTCAGGATATAAGGTATCGAAAGAAAAATTAGAAGAACTGATCGAAGTCAGAGGAAAAGCAATGGCTACCAAACTTTCCCCAAGTGACCTGGAGAATTCACAATTAGGCTTTGCCAGCAAAGAAGAATTCGAAGTGTTAAATATAGACTCCTTAGCAGACACAGATTGGAGGAGTCCAATTGTGAACTATCTAAAAGATCCTTCAACAGACACGGATAGAAAGGTGAAATATAGAGCCTTGTCATATTTCCTGATGGGGAACGAATTGTTCAAGAAAACTCCTGAAGGGGTCTTGTTAAAATGCTTGGGTGAAGCAGAAGCATATTTGGCTCTCTCAATTGTACACAGTGGAGCATGTGGGGCACATCAAGCAGGGCACAAAATGAAATGGCTTTTGTTTAGATATGAAATGTATTGGCCTTCTATGTTAAAAGATTGCATAGAATTCGCAAAAGGGTGTCAAGAATGTCAAGAACATGCAGGTATTCAACACGCTCCAGCAAATGAGTTAACTCCAATAATAAAACCATGGCCTTTCAGAGGTTGGGCACTAGACTTAATTGGAGAAATTCATCCTAAATCCTCTAAGGGTCAAAGATACATACTAGTAGGAATAGACTACTTCACAAAATGGGTCGAAGCGATACCACTGGCGAATGTGGACCAAGAGGCTGTGATTGAGTTTATTCAAAAACACATCATATACAGATTTGGAATCCCAGAAAGTATAACTACAGATCAAGGATCAGTGTTCACTGGGCGAAAGATGCAAGACTTCGCCCAAGAAATGGGTTTCAAGTTGTTCACCTCTACACCTTACTATGCTCAGGCAAATGGACAAGTCGAAGCAACAAACAAAATAATAATCGGTCTCATAAAGAAACATGTGGGAAAAAAGCCTAAGAATTGGCACAAAACCTTAGACCAAGCGCTTTGGGCTTGTCGAACATCTCCAAAAGAAGCTACAAACACTACGCCTTTCCAATTGACATTTGGACATGACGCAGTACTCCTAGTTGAGATATATTTGCAGTCGGTTCGGATACAGAGACAGGCAGAAATCCCTCCTAACATGTATTGGGAGTTGATGATGAATGAATTAGTAGATTTGGATGAAGACAGACTTCGAGCATTGGAGATGATAAAAAGACAAAAAGAAAGAGTGTCCAGAGCATACAACAAGAAGGTGAAAGGTAAGACTTTTATCAATAATGACTTAGTTTGGAAAGTTATTTTACCTATAGATCGAAAAAATCAAGCACTTGGTAAATGGTCCCCACACTAGGAGGGACCCTTTCGAATCTTGAAAGTATTTTCGAATAATGCTTACGAGATAGAAGAGTTAGCAGAAGATCGCAGGATCCTAAGAGTAAACGGGAAATATCTAAAGAGATACAAACCAAGCATGCATGAAGTAAAGATTGCAAAAACGTAGATATTGAAGTATACTACGTGAGCCAAAATGGTTGAATTAACACCAAAATGGCTTTGTTGTCTAAACAAATATGTATGGCAAAATAAAAGAAGAGACGAAGAAATTTGCTTAACATCTTCCATTAATAATTAAGGGAGTACATTCGTTACAGGAGATTTGGCTTCCAAAACATGGAAGGTTACAAAAAGAAACTAAAGCAAATAAAAACCTAGACTAAACCGCCTCCTAGTTGATCCTCTGGTCTAAGCCTTCCAAAGGCAACAGGGGCAGGCTCTCTGCCTCGAACATGTTCATGGATCCGGAGTTGCGCATCCTTCTCACTATTCCCTTTTTAAGGAATATGTAAGACAAGAGCCTTCCATATGGAAGACAGGTCACAACCCCTTGACGGGCAGCAGCCATGGAAACGGCTTCGACAAGCCCTTTGAAAATCATTAAAGGGAAGTTGATTTTCTTCCCACGAAGGGCACAAAGGATAAACTTCAAGTCCTCCACCATGATGCTGTTTTGGTCATGGTTTCGTGGTTGAAAGTTACCCACGAGCAGTTGATGCCAAACCCTGATGACCTTGGCACTATAAGGGTCGTTGTCCATGAGAGTCCTCAACAGAAGATAAGTCGTCATGTTGAAGCTATTGTCATCAAAGGTTTCACCAGAATTGTTGCATCTCATCAAGTTAGAGATGGTGGAAGGAGTGATTCTGATTTGGGCACGTCGAACTTCAGAGACTATAGTAGTTCTGCCCTCTGGATCTATGCGTAGGGACGCAAACATCCAGAAATCAGCCAGCATGTTGGGATAAACTGGTCCCTCCAGGATTTCATAATAGAAATCGAGTTCTTGATTGGCAAAGAGAGCGCTGATGCTGATGAAGCTTTCATCAAACTCTTCTTCAGAGAGTTTGAACTCCTTTTTTATGCAAGCTCTGATGTTGTTGTAAGTAAGAGGTTGCGCCATGTGAAGAAGGAAAGGTTGAAAAGGTTGTTCTTTTTAAGACTCTGTGTTTTTTGAGAGAGCGGAGGAAGAGAAACGTAGTTCTGAGCAAAAGGTTTCAAGCAAGTGTGAAAGAAGAAGTGTGATGTTAATCCTTTATATAGACCTGGTGATCGGAAAAATAGCAAGTGTACTATTTTTACCGGTGTAGTTCTAATGGGTTTTACCCCAAGTATCGATCACGAGGATTGCGTAGTAAATATAAATTTTTGTAATAGTCAATTAAACAAAATGGCATATAGGTGTTTTTGTTATAATGCAATAAGTGAATTCAAATAAAATTAATAAAAATAAGCTGGAATTAGAGTTTGACTTTTAGATATAATTTAGGATAATGCCAAGGTAGGTGTATGATTTGTCTTATAATGACTCTGTAAAAAGATCTCTTTAACAAGTTCATAGGATGCAACTATTTGTTCTTAAGGGTGTTTTCCTAAGTCCTTAGTGAAAACCTTTTGGGTTGCAATCCTAATGCCTAAGTCCTTAGAAACAAAGGTTTGGAAACCAAAGATGTAATTAATCAAGAATGTTCAAATAACCTTTCGATATCCCTAGTCCTAGGTGATAACTATGAGATCTAATTGTTTAAAAACCTTAACAACCGTAGTCCTACAAATTGTTAACCGTAGATCAATCTTTGTTTTGCCGACAAAGAAAGCATAAAAACATTAAACAATCAAATTGCATAATACGAATACTTGATTAAAGAAATACGGAACTCAAAGTCATTACAATTCAAATCAGGGACACCCCCCTGGCATTGGGGGGTTTAGCCTCTCATAATATTCAAGAAAACAAAATCAAAGAGTTTAGACATTACAACAATTAAGAGAACTCTGATCTTCAATGGTGTCCACCGTTGAATCTCTTCGTCTTCCCAATCCTTGATGAAGCTATCTCTCCTTTCTCTTGAATTCTATCGTACAATCAAAAGTGCCTTCCCATTGTCTCTCAATCTTCTTTTAATCCCTCTAGGTTTTCAGATTTCAGCCGCAATACCCAAACTGCCCCCGGACTTTTAAAAAATTAGAAAAACCAAAAATCAGAAATTCTGTCCGCACAGCTGACACGGCCGTGTCACTTGACACGGGCAGACCGTGTCAGCTTCTGGTCTTGGAGGATCAGCTCTTCAGGAGGCCTGACACGGCCGTGTCAGGTGACACGGTCAGACCGTGTCCGCCTCTGCCCATATGTTCCTTTTTGCTTTTTGCTTCCTTTTTTCACACCTCTTGGCCATGCGATCTTCCATCAATCCGAAGCTAACCTGAACCATTACCCAACGAGATCAAAAGCACCTAATTGACAATGAGAACGGCATAAAAACAAATTGCAAACAAATAACTTATAACTTAGCTAAAGTAAAGAAAACATTAGAAAACAAACACAAAGTGTTACCAAACATGACGATCGTGTGTCGAATTCATGATGAAACTGAGTATAAAATGGTGACCGATCACCTGGGGCAATAGAGGGACGGTTTAATTATAATGATTGATTAGACTGCGTTTGGTATTCCAAAGAGGAGTTATGGCTTCCGCAGTTTCCCGCCCTAGGAAGTTGAAATGTAATCATGAGAAACTGGTGCACGCACGTCTTAAAAGAGACGTTTTGAAGGAAGTGACGTCATCACTTAAATGATGGTTACGGCTAAGGGAGTGGAAACGTCAAGTCTAGACTAAAAGGAGTGCGAAGGATAGTCAGGTCACGTGCTTGCATTTATTAAGATTACTGTGACATTTAAATATATTTTGACAAGATTTGAAGAATTGCTAAAGTGTCACATATGATCATTGCAAAATGGAATGGAGTATGTAAACTGGCAAACAAAAGGTCTACATAGATATATTCTTGGTGGAATTCGATTACAAGATAAATCAATGCGCATTACAGAGAAGTCAATACAAGATTCGGAAGGACTAATTAAAATCTCTAGGAAGAGTGTCTTTTATCTTCGAATACTGAATTTCCCAGGAAGACATGCGAAGTTCAATCAAGGCCCGTTGTTTCTTCAGTTCGTCAATTTCAGGAACTAGTTTTTGTGCAGCTTCGAAATGCTGGATTCCTAAACGCGCAACTTCAGTCAATTCCTGCTCATTGGATTGTCGAATGGTCGCCTTGCGAGATTCAGCCTCCTTTATCTTTTCTTCAAGCTGGACAATTTCCTGTTTCCAGGATTGGATATTCCGCTCACATTCATCACACTCCTTTTGTTTCTCTAAGCGTTTAAGCTTGAGAGCATCACCTTTCTTCGACGCATCAGTAGCGGCTTTCCAAGATGAACTATGAGAAGCCACCTTCGTAGTAAGTTGTTCCTCAACATTGCAACGTCGAAGAATGTTTGATTGAAGTTGTTCGATCAGGGAACCCAGCAAAACAATCACCTCTGATACTTCTTTCGAAACCAGAAGCAGATCCACCTTTTTCAGAAGTTGATTCAAGCCATGACTTTTGGTAGGATCCTTGCTAAGAATTTCGACGAGGTTGGTTTCGAAGAACTTTTCCTTTATCTGATGAAGAAGTACAGAAGTATCCTCTTTGTCACCAGGTTCTGGCTAGGCAGCTGGAGAAGTTTTGAGCTCAGAAGGCGAAATGTTATCAGTACCCATCATAGTCTTGAGGAAGCTGAGAGGATCAGTTTGTTTAAGCTGTTCCAATTCTGAAGGAGTGGGCTTTGCAGGGGCATGCGTCGAAGTAGTTTCAGGAGAAACTATGGTCCCAAAGGATGAAGTTTCGTGAGGACCAGCTGTGGCTAGTTTGGAAGTTTCCTCCATAGCATCTCGTTCAGATACAGTATCCTCACTTCCAGTTGGGTGTTCAGCTGCATTGTTACTACCTGTACATTGATGATCTGCCCCCATATTTTCGCTTTTGTGGGTAGGGGGAGAATCATTAGTTGAATGGCTTTCTTCAACTGGCATATTAGGAATGATGGTCGCTAAAGGTTGAGCATCTTCGACAACTGGTGAAAGCACGTGAGATTTGTCTGCATTAAGTAATTAGAACACCTTATGATGGGAAGATTGCAAGAAATTGGTTTGTCATAAGGAGAAGAAAAAAACGTACACTTACCTTGGAGACTATCAAGGTCAATGGTAAGGTTGAAAGCTTTGAGATCAGAAGTGGCTGTACCGGCATCATCCTACAGCCATAAGGTAAAATGTTAACTTAATTGTGTAAGTTAAAAATTTATAGAGATGATTATGTTGTGAAATCCAAATACCTTGTTTGGAATGTTATCTGGACTCGAGTTGTGGCTCTCCACAACAAGAATGTTACTACCACCTTTCAAAGGTGATTCTTCGGAAGATACCTTATTAGCCGGTGAAGTAATCTTCGAAGAACCAGACCCCTTTTCTTTGCCCGAAGGAGTGACAGTCTTCTGTCTTTTCTTGTGTCCTTGCCTGGTGCGAGGAGGAGATTTGTCTTCATCATCTGAAACAACGGTTTGAGGATCTTTTCGCTTCGAGTGCACCGGAGGTTTCGAAGTCTGAAGAATATGAATTGAGCAAAGTAAGTACTATCCATAGAAATATACCAATTGGAATATAAAATGCGTACATACCGTGGGTTTCTTGCCGGTCGTGGTAGAATCATTCCTACTTGTCTTGTTGCTCTTCAAAACTCCAGAATCCTTTTGTACAGCGGCTTCTTTGATCTTTCTCTTTCGAGCTACGGCTGTAGTTGAAACTGGAATCAGTATTTCAGCCAAAAGAAAGAAAAGTTAGTCGAAAGTTGTCTAAACCCAAGCCTTCAGGTATTGGAGTCAAGACACGAACATGTTCAAGATCTATATGAAGGTGTCCTTTGAAAGTATCCAAGGTATGCTTAGTCGGGACCACTCGTTCAGCGCGTTTTTTAGTGCTTTCCTGAAGAATTTTAAAAGCGTTCCCACACACGAACCAGTCTGGGAAAGGAGGGTTTAAAGCCACACCAAAATCAGCACTTGGCAGTGGAGGGAATTTTGGAGGATTAAGTTTGAAAGCCACTTCATAACGTAGTTCTGGTCGAACAGACGAGGGCAGTTTCAACTTATCCAGTTTAGCAGAGAACTTTTCGCGCAAAATAACTGCAGCTTCATGAACGGTCCGACTAAGATCATCAGGCCTGTAGATAGTCTCAAAGAATTTTTGAAAGGCTTGTATTTCTTTAATATGGGTTGAAGTACCTTTGCGAAAGTTTTCCTGCACATCAGCAAAAGCTTCAGTTAGTTCTCGAGCAAGGCTCTCAGCATCGAAGATCTGCATGGTGTAGTAATCTGTCCACCATTGTTGGAAATCTGGAGTAGAATAAAAGGCAGGTTCGAAAGGAACAAGAGAGAGATTGGTAACACCAGTGTATCTGGCGATTTTTGATTCACACTCCTCTTCAGCTAAATACAAAGTATGTAGACACATATGGTTCCTTTTCTCATACAGGCATTTGGGTTTTAATTGAACCAATCCAAATTGTCTCGACACCAAATTTGGTTGGTAGCAGAGAAGAACACATTGGCCTTTGGAGGGTCGAAGACGGTGATAGAACAGCCTTGGGGTAAGAAAAGCTTCCCAAATAGTTACAGATTCAGTCTGTTGATCTGGGGACGTCGCTGGAAACCTTCGAGTGAACCATTCAGGACCCACTGTCCTTTGTACGAATGGAGCCATTGAAGGGCTAAATTGATAACACTGAGCGAACATCATGACATATGCTAAAAGTGTTCACGAAGCTTCCCAGTTTCTTCTTTAGGAGTTAGCAAAGCTAACCTGGTTCCTTCTACAGCTCGATTTTTGATGTCTGGATCTTCTTCGTTGACAGTACCTCGAAATGGGAGGTGAGCTTCGAAAGTAGCATTTAGCCACAGTTGCAAAAACCAGAAAGGACCAGCAAAGAGCAGAGATCCTGATTCATAATTCTTAACAAGGTCTGTTGCTTCACCTAGGTTCTCATAGAGAAACCCTAGAATTAACTGGCTTAGGTTCAGTTGTGTTCCAGCATGTAGTTGATTGGCCATACAAAGATACCTCTTTGCTACCTGTATGGACCTAGAGCAGAAAACGCACCTCGAAAGCCATAAGGCTAAGAAAGCAATATGCTCTTCGTCCGAGACTACCTCATTGTTTTCGTCATGATATTGTTGAATGAATGCAGTGTAAGTAACTGTTGCTTCGCTGAAATTAATGGTATCAGTATCCATGACATTGGGGTCAAAGGTCTCTCCGGTTGGTCAAAGCCCCGTGATAGCAGCTATGTCGAAAAGAGTGGGGGTGACCATTCCACACGGGAGATGAAAAGTGTTGTGGGAAGCGTCCCAGAAATGAACTGATGCTACTAACATGGTTTGGTTGTATTCTAAACCAGTTTTGGACAGTTGGATTAAATCATAAATGCCCAATTGTTTCCAGAAAGAAGCCTTGTGTTTCTCTATTCTTGTTAGCCAGGCATAGTACAGTTCAGGGTCTTTTGCTAAGGGAATTGACCTAAAAACTTTCACAAAATTGGTTACATAGTTTAACCTAATTTTCTCTAGGGGTGACGGTCGAAGTGTCTTCTGCACTATCAGGATCTGCTAAGATAGGACGGCCATCTTCATCTATTTTGTTCTTACTAACTAAAGGCCTAGTTTTATAATAAGCATGAAAGAATTTATTTAGAGAAGAGTTAGTTTCTCCTGGTAAAGGACCCATGAAGGCATGAGTTTTTCCAGAAAGTTCAAAGGGAATGATTACCTGAGAAGCATAAATGGCGCGCACTTCTGCAGTATTTGGGTTTGGTATGTATTCTTGATCCCCCATCTGTGTAGATTTCTGAAGTTTCAAAGAAGGTTGAAGAACGTTTGAAGAAGACGCCATGAGTAAGTTTGCTTTGAGAAATGGGTTTGAATGAAACCAGAGACGTTCTTTTCTATGGAGAGAATGAGGAAATAGAGGTGAAAGTTATATGAGAGTATGAGTTCAGGTATTTAAAGGTTTAACGGAAACCCTTTCAAATCTTTTGGGTAAAAACCAAGAGACATGCGGCAGACGTTGATTTAATCCAACGGCGGTCGAATATTTATTAGCTTTACTCCTAGTATATAGGAGTAATGATCAGGAAGTAAGACCAGAACGTGGGAATGTAAGTTATGAGTAGACATCTTTGAAAATGACAAGACGTTTTGGAAACAGAGTCATAAATGATTATGACGTTAGTCAATGATCTTGGAACTCTAAAACGAAATCTTGTTACAGCAAGAAACGCCTATTTCTCTTGTTTTTCGAAACAGGCATTTATTTGGGGCAATTTGTTAGCTGAAGATTTCGTTTGGAAAGAAATGTCCTTCGAAGGTTCGAAGTTCGAAGAAGGTGGTTACTGATGACCATCTTTGAAGATAGAGAATGGCTACTGATGGCCATGCTTCGAGAATGATGTTTAAGTTGAAACAAAATAGTGAGCACCGAAGCTAAATTCGAGAAGAATGATCTTTGGAACTTAGACGTTTTTGCGAAATATGCAAAGTACTGAAGCTTAGCGTGTTTTCGTAGCATTCTCGATTATAATTATGTTGCCACGCGTCGAAGGAGGATTCAGGCGGGATGATTTGAATTTCGAAGTAGTTTATGTAACCGCACGAAGACAGATGGCATCCCTGGATTTTCTGCGAGCAACGTGGCATTAGATTAGTGTAGGACCGTTAGGGTCGAAACTAGTATAAATAAGGGTCTTAATGTTAGGATTCCATGTGTTCATTTTGTACAAATCACTCACATATTGCTCAAGTATCAAGTGTTAAGAGAAAGAGTTTGCTGAGAAATGTACGTATGACACCAACACCAATTTAAATACATGTGTATTTTCCTTTATTCAAGTATCTTTCGATATTACAGCGTTTTGTTTACTTTCTATCATTTACATTATTGCACTCTTTATTTTCATGTCATTTATCTTCGAAACATTTTACTTTTCTGCACTTTAAGATTCTTGCACTTTTACAGTTTTGTCTTATGTTTTATCTTTAACTTACCTTTCGCTGATGTTATATTTACGTGTATAACAAAGTGATTGCTAATCTTTATTTATTTGATCAAGTACTTTTTATTTCAAGACACACCAATCATAGACATAATTCGAACTATCATGAATAACAACCTATTTGACTATGTCCTAGGATCAATCTAGTCGATCCTGCGAGTAACCAAATCATATTTATTATAGTTTGGAAGACTAGCGGTTGTTTACCGGAAATCACCGTAAATAGTGAGCCCCTCAACTAAAGGTGAGTCCCTCAGTTAGTGGTGCATTCAAATTCAACAACAGGTATTGGTCTATGCTTAAACCATATGTGGTTATCTCCGACCAAGGAAATGTCAGTTCAAATATTGTGAGAATTCCCAGCAGTCGAAGCTTAGGAAATAAGGAAGAGGAGCAAGAGAATGTCTATCTCCAATGATGAGTGGTGCACTATTAATAAGGATGTTTTCACTTCTTTCAACCACTCTCTCATTGACTGATTTGTCGTCACAAGCAAGGTATCGTTACCAACAAGGTAACTCTCTTTTTCATTAATACCTTATTGGATGTTCCTCCTCTCAAGTTGCATTTCAACACGAGCCAATCTACCAAAAATGTTGATGCTAAAATGGTTCATTTACTGGAAGCCAAGAAGGATGAGAGTTTTGATCCAAATAAGGTTGAGTCAAATGTTGTAACATCCGTTGGATCATTTGCGGGAGCATTGGTGACAGGGAAAACGTATGCAACAAAGATGAAGTCTCTCAAGAAGAACCATGTTCAGTTACATGACTCTGACTTAGATGTTGATAAAGATTGGGCCAATTTCATTGACTCAGGTGGAAGGATTGGATAACTATTTTCTTTTTCTGGTTTAAAAAAATATATTTCTGTTTGTTGTCTTTTTCTAGTTGGATCTGTAATAATTTCCCAATATTGTGAATGTTTCCACTAAGTTTTGTTTGTTCCATTGTCTGTGTGCTTCCATTTTTGTTTACATTTACTCTATTTTTGTCAATTTTTGGCTAAATTGGGGAGTAAAGTGTTAGTGTTTTGTTTGGTTTTTAGGAGTAAAGAGTGTTTTCAAGTCACATGTCTTGATATTGATAAATGACAGGACTGTACTCATACTTGGGATATAGGGTTACTCGTTGTATGCAACTATTTAGGGGGAGCATGATTGTCTGTCATGCTTGGTTATGTTTCTGCTTCTGCTGCTACTACTGATGTGGTTGTGTGCGGGATGTCTTACCAGATGTTCTAACATCTTGCTTGTTGTGTTGTATGGAGAACATTGGTTCTGGTGTTCTGAGTTATGCTTGAGGCTTCTACTGCATGTGCCTATGTTGTGTGAATTTGGATATCTCAGGTTGTGTTTTCTGGTGATTTGGGTTTTCTCCTTGAGGGGGAGAAATGGTTATGTGTGACAGAGGGAGTACTGAACCCTCTGATCTGAAACTGCATGTTATTTATGATATATTTTATGTTTTCAGTTTGTACAAAGTTTACATGTTTTAATATTACTTGTGTTTTTGTGTGGTTTTATTCCTCTCTCCAGGTTCATTGGGCAAAGGTTGTTTTAGCCAAATTTTACAAAAGGGGGAGATTGTTATTACTATGGTTTTAGGATTGGCAGCAATTATGCTAAAACATGATTCACAATAAGATATTATAGAAGATGTCCTAACATGCTGGTCCAATTCATTGAAGACAAATATTTTGATAGATATTGTGACATGTTGTACCAAAACATCAGTACAGGCTGTTTTAACTCTTGACAGATTTAAATTGATTCTGTGAGATTCCTTTTGGATATATCTCACTTATTTTCACAGGTCAAGAAGATTTAATTTGGAACAAGTGATTTGATCTCCAACTGTACATAAGTTTCTAAAATTGGATGTTGAGACAATTTAGGAAACTTAATATTTTTATACTAGATTTTATTGCATAATTGGTGCAGCCCTTAACTTGTGGATCAAGTAATATCTGGGTGAAGATTGTGAAGCCCATGGACTGATGAGGAGTAACTAAAGAGAAACCCTAACCTAATGTATTCAAGCTTTCACAATTTTGTAAAAGTAAGGGAAGTTTTGAGTCTTAAGTTTTGAGAGTCTCTTGTGTTTTTGCAAGTCACCCTTGTATCTTTTGATACATTAAGGTAGACTTATTGTTCTTACTCATGAGCTTTTAAGTAAAAAGTTGAGTATTGTTCTTAGCTAAAGCTTTTAAGCAAAACTAAGTATTTTGTTTATTGGGGTGTAATCTTCTAGTTGGTTTGGTTTGTGACTGGTTTATCACTGAGGTGTTTGGTAGGAAGTGAGAGGGGGATATCATGTCTAGAGGGTTATAGGTAGAATTTGCACAAGGTAGTGATTAGACGAAAAGTTTGTAAACTGAGATTGTTTAGGCTTTGAACTAATATTATCATAGTGAATTTTCTTCATGGCTTGGTAGCCCCTAGAGTAGGTGACGTTGCACCAAACTGGGTTAACAATTGACTGTGCTATTTACCATTCTGCAATTTATTTATGCATATTTAACAGTCTAGTTTATTGTGTTTTATCAGTCAGCAGACGTCGTAAAATTTATTCTAACATTGTGTTCTCTTGTTGGGACATCGATATTAACATGTTTTAAAAGTGCGAGAGTTTCAATAGTCTTAAGGGTGCGATATCTTTAAGAGATTGAGTTTTGGTTCTTGATATCAATAGTAAATCTCTGTTATTGGTTTATTAAGCTTAGTTGGTTAAAAAAAAAATAGTTTTGGTTAAAGATGTCAGCCATAAATCTCTAAACACTTTCATTAGAATAAGTTAGGTAAAAGTTATCCATATGTTGAGAATAAGCTTGTTCAAATTCAAAAGGTGTGTGGATGATTCATGAATATGTGTTGTATACCATTTGAATTCTTGTGCATTTTATGAAAGTGAATTGTGTGTGGATGATTCATGAATATGTGCATGTATGTGTAATTGTGTGGTAATTCAATTGTGATGAATTATTAAAGATATGCATGGATGTTAAGATTGAGGGTTGGTCTTAATTGTATAGGGTAGTTGTAATTGCACATGCATCATTTGATCAAGAGGCGATGTTCGTTAGTTTCGTGGGAGCTAGTGACTTGTCCCAAACCTAGAGCAAGGTTTGAAAGCTTAGGGAATGGGCTTTTTGTTGTGTTATTGATCTAGTGGACGGACCCGATTTAAATGTAAACACCAAATAAAGTAACAGGTGATTGGTACCATATGCATGAGTATTGCATTGAGTCACATTGTGTTTATGTGAAATTGTGGAATTGTGTGAATTATGCGAAATGAAGCATTTTATGAAAATGTAAATTGTGGGTGTATTCTTGGAAATAGTATTATGATTGAGTGATGCTATGTATGTGAAATATATGAAGTATGGTGAATTCATATTTATGTATGTAAGTTATTCATTATATGTTATTATATAATCTCTATAATGATGTGAATTCTCTCCCTTCTGTTGGAATAATGTTTTATAACGACATCGCTCAGGTACCGAAGATTAAAGTTGGTACTAGTGTGCTTGGAGCTGGAGAAGCTACTTTATTTTATTTTGGATTTTTGGATTTTGAGTCGTGCTCTAGTCATGTAACACTGGGAGCGTTTTGATTCATGATATGAAGGATATTTTGTATTCTTTTTCGATTTTGTTATTTTAATAAGTTTATATGATGTTTGACTTTTATGCCTAAGTTTCCAATAAAGTGAATCTACCATATAAATGGACAATATGTTCTGGAAAAGTAAAAAAAACCCTTTTTCTCAATCTTAACTTCTCTTTTGATTCTCACATTTGGAATTCATTGGGTCAAAAATCAATTAATGCTCATCCTATTCAATCTATTATTGCTTTGATTGGTCAAAAACATCTTTTTGGATAAAAGCAGTCCATTAATATTTTTTCCCAACTAATTAACTTTTCTTTACGGCACATATTTTATTTTCAAGATAACTGGTTCATTTTGATTGCAATAAACACACCCCAATGCAACGATTCATTTGGTTTTCCAACTATGCATATATTGTGACTATTACAACTCTCTCCAACCATCGTTTTCTTCTTTTCATATCCACTTTTCTGTACCATTCTTTCTCTCCATCCTATCAAAAATCTCCAAATTGTTTGTCTATTTTCTCTCATTCGAAATTTCTTCCGATTCTTCGTTATTCCTCACTCATGTTTATTGTTTGTTTTTATTATTGAGTTTTGGACAGATTCGATTTTGTTATTGATTTAGTGTTTGCTGTTTTTTAGGTTTTGTGATGTTGGCTCACGCGCTAAGGTGGAAGATTCTTTGGCGGGCGATTTCTTGTGGTTCTTCAAAGGGAGTTAGCGTTACATTTTGTGTTTCCTCAAAGTGCTTCGTCATCATAGATTCTATACTAGAGAGAGTTTGTGCTTCAATGAAATCCTCCATTAAGATTTCGAGGTTGGATTTATGATAATCTTGTGACTCCTCAAAATATTGGTTGTGGTGATTGTAGAGGAAATTCGGTTGAGGAAGGGTTCGGTTGGAATTATAAAATTCTTGTGGTTCCTCAAAATGTTGAGATTGGGGGTTGTAGAGGTAACTTGGGTAATGATATTTGAATTGTTTATAAGGGGAAACTATAATCTTAAATCTAGATAAAATATAAATGCGCGGATATCGGTATGTAATATGTCTAACTTAGGTAATCCGAAGTTTCATTGGCTAGATTCTTAACAAATAAAAAATCTTTATTAAATATGTCATTTAAAAGTCCTCCTCTCAAACTCTCGCTCTATTGATTAAGACTACGATCCTAACTCATAATGTACGCTCTCACTGTCCCACCAGATTTAGAAACGCTTTTTGAAAACATCAGAATTAATAAGATGTCTTTTTCATGCAGATGTTATTTAATTAAAAACCCTCATCTCAAACTCTCACTCTGTTGACTTAGATTATGCTAATATCCCCTAACGTACGCTCTCGCTGTCCCGCTGAGTTTAAAAACACTTTTTAAGAATAAATAATATCTAATTAGTTTTAATACGCTCTCGCTGTCCTTAAAACTAATGTCCTATGTCTACTATCCGGTTAAATATCTCAAACTCCCGCTCTGTTTAACCTTAATCAGTTCTAAAATCTCAAACTTCTGCTCTGTTGATTTTATAACTTTAATAAATACAATTAGACACAAAAACCAGAAATAGGTGATTTTCAATAAAACATTATTTAGGCCAATTTATTTCGGATCCCTTTGGTTAGATTAATTTACATACCGAAATCTGATTAAACTAGCCAGACATACTTATTAAATTAATCATGCATAAACTATCATAATTAATATATTCGGGCATATTCATCAGGATATAATAGATAATCATGCAGTCAATAAATAAATGCAATCAATAAATAAATACTGTAAATAAGAAACTTGAATAATAGTAATAATTGGAATTAAACCTTGAATCTTCAAGTACTCGAACAATAATTCTTGAATGTAGAAAACAAAACAAGGAAATAAAATTCTCCGGTCTAACATAAGGTTAGATCGGTTAAAAGTACACAACAATTTCCGGTGTAGAAATTATTGTGTCAAAAAAATAAAGAAAGCTTAAAACTAAGTAACGAACATAGAAGAACAAAATAAATTGCAATTGTTCGGTAAAAATGCCGACCCCTGCTCAATGAGTGAGGACTCCTATTTATAGACTTGGTGAATATTTGTTTGTTGAGAAAATGTAGGAATACGTGGTCTTGTTGGATGCTTCAATTGGTGACTTCGTGTGCTGCAAAAATATAGGAGATGCGTTGCAAAAATATAGGAGGTGCGTTGAATGCTTGAACGTGTTCGATCGTCAAGCCAAACTACATGCATGCCACTCGTCTCGGCTTCCTTGACAGTCGTCGCGATGCAATGTGTGACTAACGTCACATTATCAAATTATATGTGATATCATCACTTTATGTGATATTAAAATGTGGCATGGGACCCACCTAATATATATATATATATATATATATATATATATATTTATTTATATATTTATTTATACATTTCTTTATTTCTTCCCCTTTTTTACTCATTTTCTCGAGCCAGCCTTGTAAACGTTAAATTCCTGAAACACATTAAAATACCAGCATAATACCAACGTAAAGCATCATAAAATAAATAAAACAGGAAAAGAATCTGTGTAAATTAAGCCAAATATATGATACATTTTTGTGCTATCAAATACCCCCACACTTAAACCATTGCTTGTCCTCAAGCAATCAACCAACATGGTAAAAGAAAAATATTAAGCGCGGTTTTTGAAACAAAGGCACGACACGACTCCTAATCATATGCGGCTGCTAGGCTAATGTTAGATTGATAGGTACTTAGTGTCACAATGTTCAATGTTCAAAGACTCCCTCCTTATACAAACCATTTCGAATCATGCCATTATAGCTCAACCTATATCTCTCTTTTTTCTTTCACTCTTTTTATTCAAGCGCAATCACATTAAACCCGTTATCCGTGCACGCACATAGTAGGGAAAATCGGTTAGCAACTATGATCCTTTTTCTTAGCACGAGGTTCTGGTTTTTAAGTGGTGCAGCCCCATTTTTCCCAACTGCGGATTACGGGGGATCGGACCGTAGCCCACCCTACCAAGCCCAGTGCCAGTGACCTCTGGGCCAACCAACAGCGGGTGCTAATTATTAAATCCTTATTGGCTTAACAACCGTTGGGTTAAATGATCGGGTGAGGGTCACCTAACTTAGAAGGTTATTTTTTTCAATTAAATCATTTAAAAAACAGGATCATTCACTTATATTCATCGATTCCCTACGTAGTTTGTGCTTAAGATGGTGCCGACTGCTAATATAAACTACTTAAGAGCTACTTTAAAAACTTGAGCCTAAGTTCTCGGCATAATGGGTACTCAAATTGATATCACATAATTAGGGGGTTTAGGGTGTCAGGACGGTATCGATGTTGTTGAAACATCTCCAAGTCTTTCTAGCAAAGCCTAAAGTGTGACAACCTATATACTTTCATAGTGTGCGTGCCATGTATCAAAAAGAAATAATTTTGTAAATTTCGGGGAAATTCAATAGCAACTGAAAATCACGTATAAAGACTCAAAATCACGTATAAAGACTCGACAACACAACTAGAAGACAATAAATAAAGCAATAAATGAAAGCGGTATAGCTTCTCCCCCACACTTAAACCAAACATTGTCCTCAATGTTTTGATAAAAGGTGGAAAAAGGAAAGACAAAACCTGTATGGATGCTACTGGCGGGCTATCACGACCAAATTCGCTCCGCGTCCGGAGGAAATACCTTCTCCTATCATAATCATCAATTGTGTCACCACCAGCAGCAACACTCGTAGGAATGTGCATGGAGACCGGCTCATTTTTTAGATGATCATCTATAGATTTTTTGCCTAGATATGGTTGAGATGTGACAAGCGATCCATACTTTTATTTTCTGCAAATTCAAACAATAAAAGGAAAACATTAAATTGAAAGCTCGTGGGATGCCTCCCACGCAGCGCTTTGTTTAACGTCGATAGCTTGACGGCTTAATAGTGTAAGCACTCATGGTGGTTCTCTCGAGAATGACTCCTCGGTTGAACTTTTAGCAAACATCGTTTTCCATGGCCACTTATCAAGCCATCTCACATATCCCTCACCTTTTATTTTCTTTCTTCTGTAGGGTGGTTCATTTTTTTGAATTCGCGGTGGTGGTTCTGGATCTATCCTAAGCATCAGCTTTTCAAGTTTGGGCTTAGTGATATTATCCACCGCCTCAAAGGTTAACCTTACCCTCTTAACAGTAATGATATCCCTAGTTTCATGGTCCTCTAACTTTCTCTTTTTATGCAAGACTTCAAACAAAAGTGCATTGGTGTGGATATTTTCCAATACCTCCACATACGTTTTGGATTGGGATTCTACCTTAGCTTCCATAAAAATTTGCGGGAAAGGAATCAGTGGGGTATAGGAAGGAGGAACAACAATTGGTGCTTCATTCTCTACCTCTTCGACAATCTCCCTTTCTGATGGTGTTGGTGGATTTTTCTCAATCTCCACTCTTCTCTCACTAGAACTCTCCTCAACTACATTATCACTCTCCTTAGGAATTTCAATTTGTTTTTCACTAATGGTTGTTTCAACATCCACATGCTCCTCAGGGAAAGGTCGCAGAGGGTTTTGTTCAAGTTGGGAGATTTGAGTCTCTAATGCCATGTTGTAAGTCGCGAGGGACTCAACCATAGTGGTCAGTTGCCTAAGGGTTTCGTTGTTTTGAAGACTTTGTTAGATAAACTCTTGGTTTTGGATGGTTTGTGTCTCTACAAAGTGACCCATCATGGCTTCTAATCTAGAGTGAGTTAGCACCTCGTCGGAATCCTCCATTAATGCTTCGAAGTTAAAATTATGGGATTCTTGTGGTTCTTCAAAGGGAGTTAGCTTTACATTTTGTGTTTCCTCAAAGTGCTTCGTCATCATAGATTTCGAGGTTGGATTTATGATAATCTTGTGACTCCTCAAAATATTGGTTGTGGTGATTGTAGGGGAAATTCGGTTGAGGACGGGTTTGGTTGGAATTATAAAATTCTTGTGGTTCCTCAAAATGTTGAGAATGGGGGTTGTAGAGGTAACTTGGGTGAGAATGAATTGGTAACGCAGCATTAAAATTCTCCAATAGTATTTCGAGGTCGGATTTATAGGATCTAGGTGATTCCTCGAAGTACTGGGATTGGGGGTTGTAGATGAAATTTGGGTGATACATAATAGTTAATGAAAAAATGCCTTAGTCTTTACTGCGTAACTAAAAGAGTTACGATATCGACTTAAATATTCCTCGGCAACGACGCCAAAAACTTGATCGCGACTTTATGTGTCTATTAGTCGGAAGACTGCAAGTGCACAGTCGTGTCGTGTAGTTTTAAAAGATATCGAATCCACAGGGACTATAAATCAATCTACCGTTATCTAAAGTTACTATGTAAAGCTAAGGCTAATGATATTTTAATTGTTTATAAGGGGAAACTAAAATCTTAAATCTAGATAAAATATAAATGCGCGGATATCGGTATGTAATATGTCTAACTTAGGTAATCCGAAGTTTCATTGGCTAGGTTCGTATCAAATCAAAAATCTTTATTAAATATGTCATTTAAAAGTCCTCCTCTCAAACTCTCGCTCTATTGATTAAGACTACGATCCTAACTCATAATGTACGCTCTCGCTGTCCCACCAGATTTAGAAACGCTTTTTGAAAATATCAGAATTAATAAAATGTCTTTTTCATGCAGATATTATTTAATTAAAAACCCTCATCTCAAACTCTCGCTCTGTTGACTTAGATTATGCTAATATCCCCTAACGTACGCTCTCGCTGTCCCGCTGAGTTTAAAAACACTTTTTAAAATTAAATAATATCTAATTAGTTTAGTACGCCCTCGCTGTCCTTAAAACTAATGTCCTATGTCTACTATCCGGTTAAATATCTCAAACTCTCGCTTTGTTGATTTAAACCTTAATCAGTTCTAAAATCTCAAACTTCCGCTCTGTTGATTTTATAACTTTAATAAATACAATTAGGCACAAAAACTAGAAATAGGTGATTTTCAATAAAACATTATTTAGGCCAATTTATTTCGGATCCCTTTGGTTAGATTAATTTACATACCGAAATCTGATTAAATTAGCGAGACATACTTATTAAATTAAACATGCATAAACTATCGTAATTAATATATTCAGGCATATTCATCAGCATATAATAGATAATCATGCAGTCAATAAATAAATGCAATCGATAAATAAATACTGTAAATAAGAAACCTGAATAATAGTAATAACTGGAATTAAACCTTGAATATTCAAGTACTCGAACAATAATTCTTGAATGGAGAAAACAAAACAAGGAAATAAAATTCTCCGGTTTATCGTAAGGTTAGATCGGTTAAAAGTACACAACAATTTCCGGTGTAGAAATTGTTGTGTCAAAAAAATAAAGAAAGCTTAAAACTAAGAAACGAAAATAGAAGAACAAAATAAATTGCAATTGTTCGGTAAAAATTCCGACCCTTGCTCAATGAGTGAGGACTCCTATTTATAGACTTGGTGAATATTTGTTTGTTGAGAAAATGTAGGAATACGTGGTCTTGTTGGATGCTTCAATTGGTTCAATTGGTGACTTCGTGTGCTGCAAAAATATAGGAGATGCGTTGCAAAAATATAGGAGGTGCGTTGATTGCTTGAACGTGTTCAAAGTGGACCATGCCGATCGTCAAGCCAAACTACATGCATGCCGCTCGTCTCGGCTTCTTTGACGGTCGTCGCGATGCAATGTGTGACTAACGTCACATTATCACATTGTATGTGATATCATCACTTTATGTGATATTAAAATGTGGCATGGGACCCACCCAGTGGCGGAGCCAGGAATTTTATGCAGCCTGGGCAAAAACTTTACACCATTGGTTATTCATCTATTTTTATTTTTCACACCCTATTTTTACTAATTTTGCCCCTGATTTTATCTAAAAGTCGACTATTAAATTGGGAGAGTATAAAGAAAATAGGGGTTGGGCCCGGGCAGGCCTTGGCTCCGCCCTTGGACCCACCTACTATATATATATATATATATATATATATATATATATATATATATATATATATATATATATATATATATATATATATATATATATATATATATATATATATATATATATATATATATATATATATATATATATATATATATATATATATATATATATATATAGAGGAGGGATAAAATTACACCCGAAGAGTTACACCACGAGTTACACTCGTTCAATAACTACATCTCGAAATAATATTTTTTAAATTCAACCGTTGGATTGAAACATAATATCATATAGATCATTCCTATAAAGTTTGAGCTTAATCTATAATGATTTACTATGTCATTGAATAACATCAAAATTAACGTTATATGAAAGCTCATTTTGACGTTAATCTTTGGATATCTTGATGATATAGTAAATCATTATAGATTAAGCTCAAACTTTATAGGTATGATCTATATGATATTATGTTTCAATCCAACGGTTGAATTTAAAAAATATTATTTCGAGATGTAGTTATTGAACGAGTGTAACTCGTGGTGTAACTCTTCGGGTGTAATTTGATCCCTCCTCATATATATATATATATATATATATATATATATATATATATATATATATATATATATATATATATATATATATATATATATATATATATATATATATATATATATATATATTTATATATTTCTTTATTTCTTCCCCTTTTTTACTCATTTTCTCGAGCCAACCGTGTAAATATTAAATTCCTGAAACACATTAAAATACCAGCATAATACCAACGTAAAGCATCATAAAATAAATAAAACAGGGAAATAATCTGTGCAAATTAAGCCAAATATATGATACATTTTTGTGCTGTCAATAATTCAATTTCTGCATTTCTTGAATCTTGATCACAGAACTGTGATGAGATTGTAAAAAATCCTAGGCCAAAAACCACATGAAGTTTCCATATTTTCCTCATATATATGGAATAAGGGATTATATAATTGTTTCTTTTTTAGAATTGTGATCTCTTTCTTTTTCAATGATTTTTTTTATTTATATCTTCTATATATATGTGGTGATTTGTTATACAGGTGTACTGATAATGAGCTTGCAAGAAACAAAAATGATATAGACACATACATTAAGAAGTCTCCATAGTTGAAAGAACCTCTTAGGCCCGATGTAAAGGTATGGAGTCCTTGTATTTGTCAAGAATATAGACTGCATTATTGGTGAAATCTTTGTATTTCTCAAGAATATAGATTGGATTGTTGGTGTAGCCTGACTATATTTTGCCATTTTATATCCTAGAACACTAATCAATTGGCAGATGAATTGTTGGTGCATATGCATGTCATAAACGATTCCAATTGATTGTTATTTCTACAATTTTTTTATCTCAGGTTAACAATGAGCATTCTCTACTGTTATCTCAGTATTGGCTTGGGTCGCGGCAACAGCGTTTGGATTTTGCAGTATGAAAGTCGTCATTTCTGTTAATCAATTTTATTAGTTATTCAGATTTTTCTCTGGAACACTTTCAGGTTTGGCTATTACTCCAATTTCTAATTTAAATCACGCTAGGTAACTGTTCCAATCTCTTTAAATCACGCTACCCTTTCCTAATAGTCAAAATCAATTAATGCTAAGTAATAATTGCCTTTTAATTCACTGTTTTCTTTCTGTTCTCAACATATCGTTTCTTCATTTATTTATATCACCAACCGTTCCTCTTCTCGCAACTCCCACATCTCTCTCTCTCTCTCTCCATCCATTTATCCTTATAGTTTTTATTATCACTCCACCGTTTTCTTCTTCAATGGATTTCCAACTGAAATTCTGGTATGACAGTCTCAGATGTCAAGCACGATGTTAAGACATCTAGCTGTGCAGATATATTATGCAGGGTATTACAACTGATCTCTTAAATTATCTTCTGACCATGATTAATCTGAGATCATACAAACTACAGAACCATTATAAACATTGCATAGCTGAATTATGCAGAGTCACCTCTGAACTGGTTCTGTTACAGACTGCTTAACAATTGAATACCGGATGTCATCCCTGATGTTGTGACATCGTATAATTAACACAGCAGAAAGTAAATAACACACAGAATTGTTCACCCAGTTCGGTTCAAACAACCTACATCTGGGGGCATACCAAGCCAGGAGAGAAGTCCACTATCAGTAGTATTATTTTCTTACAAACAACCTCAGGTTTGCAGGCAACTGCCACAGTATACCTAATAACTACCCAATGATCCTTCTATCTAAGATACCACACTTAGATACGAGATATCACCATCTCTCTTCCTAGATCAATACTGTACCAGTTATTCTTCAAATAGAAGTTACACTTCCAGCACAATTATCCTAAGACTAAGAGCCGTAATACTCCCACCTTAGAACTATCTTGAAGTTGCTTAAAAGCTTCCTTCAAGAACAATACTCAACTCATACCTAATGGCTTAGAGTGAGAACAATAATTCTCTTACTTAACAGTTTCGAGAATAACAACACATCTCCTGCCTACGGGCTTTGAGATGGACAATGGTGACCTTCCCACAACTCGGGAGGTTCACTTACACAACAAATCCTAATGTCTACATTATGATCGTTAGGTTTACAAGGTTACAAAGAATCCTATATATAACCTAATTCTAGTTGGACTTGGGCTTGAAATCACAACACTCCTTGCTGTTACAAATCAGCAGATTTCTTCTGCTACAAGCAAGGTCTTTTAATCATAAGTTACCTAATTTATCTCCTAAATTAGTAACAGTTGAATCTTCAATCTTCAGATTTGATTCTTCAATATTCTGACTTGATTCTTTGACCTTTAAAACTGCGCCACATAGGATTCCATAAGGCTTTGTATCTTTAAAACCAAACTGAGCCTTCCTTCCTTAGTTCTGCAGGCGCGATGTCATGGTTGATGTCATGACATTACTTGTAACATCTTGCTTCAGTACCTGTTTTGAACTTATTAATATATGCAAGAGTACACAGTATGACATGCAGCTGCTTCTATGTTTTAGCCAAGCATGAATGCCAATAAGACAATAAACAAGTACTTTCAATCTCCCCCTTTGTCTTATTGTGGCTAAAACTATACATACTATACATTTAAACAAATAAAAACAAGTAAGAAGAAAACTCAAGAGCAGCTGCTTCAACTTTCAGCCTTCAGGTTTCAGAGGTTGGACCACATCATAACATCGTCAGTCTGATTCTACTTCTGTCTTCAGATCTTCCTTTGTTTCTTTTGACAGTAGCAAAATCAGCATCAACCTCTCTCCCCCTTTTTAGCCATAATATGACAAGGATGAACACGATGTCATAATATGCAGTGGAAGAACCTGTAACTCCCCCTGCACATGAGGAAGAAGATACGAGAACAAATTCTTGCCACTGTAGTTCTTCAAGAACTAGCCCTTGTAACTCAGAACACAAATCACAATTGTGTTCATAACTCAGATCACAAATCACAACTAAAGTCTTCCTTCTTAAAGGCAGAACACGAGGATGCATGTAATTGTTATTTCTGTAACATCTTTGGTACAGATCCATGATTTCCCCACCCTGTGATATACTGATTAGATTTTGATAGAGGAACCCATCACAATACCAAATCTGGACACACCCAACACAAACACATAGGAAACACATCTTTGAGTGATCTGATAACTGAAGCCTGCTGCAGATATGCTTATTTATAGCCATAGGAGGATCATAGGAAGTAACGATAGTCAAGGCTTTTAATAGAGTGGAGCGCTTATTGAGGGCAGGAATTCTGTTACACACTGACCACCGCCCAGCCTCTTTTGACTGTTTCTAAAGACAAGAACAGTTTCAATGAATAACCAATGACATTACATGCAGGAGAATCTATTCTTTAATGTCCCGACATCAGATCAGACATTGTCATTTCAGGTCTGTTACATTGGGAAGCACACTTTATTTCTTTGAATATAGGACATAGACTATCCCCCCTTTTTGACTTCAAAATTCCATTCAACGACTCTATTTCCTCTATGGAACAGAAGAGGATACTTACTGTGACAATGCAATAACTTGGCCCATCCATTTACTAGTATAGAAAAACCAGTTTTCTATGTTGGATGACTCAGAACACAAGACAGTCTATGTTCAAGACTATAGACACCCAAGACATATTCAAAATAGACAACACATCTATATTGAACAACAGAGAATACAAGAAGCAACATGTATTCAGACTAGAATTAAAGACTCTAAACAAAGAAAAGACTCAAAATCTTATGCAAAACAACTGCAAAGATTGACCTCAGATTTGACAGAATCTGAACACTACCCTTAATCCCTGTATTTATCACAATTTGATAAACATAACCTAAACTCTAGACTTATATTCAATAATAACTATAAGAGACTCAGAAACTGAAAGTAAAAACGAAAACAAAGGACTCAATAAACCTGAGCATAATGCATAACATACCTAGATTTTAACAAATGTCTTGATCAAGAGATGTTTATTTGAGAATTCTGCTTCAGGTGTACTTGTGCAATGGTTGGATCATGCACCATATCAGAACAAGTGATACACACCATCAAAACATATTTTTTAGTTGATAAATCAATGAATGTTCCTTGCTGGTTTCAAGGATAAAACATGTTGTGAGTTATGTCCTGACATCTTATACGACATTGTTTATCTGCTTTTGAGATTAGTCATAGACTTTTCATAAAGATTAAATGCAGATTAACTTTGTCATTGCTGATCTTCAAACTCCTTTACTCCCCCTCACTTATACAAACAGAGGATATCTTTGAACTTAAAGCTTCCTTCACTTGGACTTGCCACAGTTTCCAAATTTAGAATACTTAGTTACTTGCTATACAATATACAGTCTGCCACTTACTGTAGCTTGTAGTAGGATAACTTGGAATGATTAACATCTCTAATAACTTTGTTCATAACCGATTGGTGGAGATAGTAGAGTTCTTTATCAGCATAACCAAGGAAAAAAAAATAGCCAGCATCTCAACATACTACTTCAGACTCTCACTCTGATTAAGAGATGGTGGATGCCATAGTCTATACCTAAAGAGGAGATTCCCTCAAAAGATATCTGGAATAGACTTTAAGGATGGCATGACACTGAGTTAGTCAGACCTTCTGACATCCTTGATTCTTCAACATAACTTCCTTCTATGAATATAACATAAGGAGGTTCACAACTCATAACCATATTTCACTATGTATAAGACACAGTATTCAGTTCCAACAACTGTTCTATGGTAATGAATCACAATATACATCTGGTTCCTTTGATCAGAAGAAAATACCAGATATAAGCTCATCTTGATTTTATTTGTATAAAGGGATAGAAAGGTATACCTTCATAAATCAGTTATGGCATTTTGAGCAAAATAAGTAATTTCCACATGTATGAACATTGTTGTAGAATTACTAATTGATCGTGTCCTGATCAATCATAGTCAGATGTCTCCTCTTCCAGGTCAGGAGTAGGTTCCAAACATATGTACTCACACTACATTTGTTTAGCACCAGAACATCTGTTCTTCAACTGGTAGCTGCATACCAGCACAGATGTCACAACTTTTAGTGTGACATTTATTCCTCCTTTCAGGAAACCGCATGCAGATTTTATGAATGGCTTTGATCAAGAGTCATTCATCAGCAATAATGAACCATGTCAAAAATGAGTGGACTTGAGAGATTACTCAAGTATCTTTGACACTTCAATTATGGCTGTAGGAATCTTCTTAAAATACTTTCTGTTGAAATAACTTAGACTGTGATCTATAGATTAAGCAGCGGAAAACAGTCTCATTTTAACAGAAAACACATTGCTTACTCCACATCTTATAATAGTAAGCAACACACATAGGGCATAACAACGGTTTCACCCTAACAAATAGCTTGCTTCATCTTCAAGCTACATACTAGACCCAAAAACCTACTCATGATCAGATAGTAACAGATATTACCTTATCATAGTCTTTACTGTGTTGAATGTTGAACAAGGCGATTCAAGAATATTCACTCCCGCTTGAATCTTCTGAATTTTACTTTCTTGGACAACATCTACTGGTCAATTTGGTCTAGCAGACCTACAGTTTGGTCCATCCTTCTCTTCTAGGGACCAAACAATATGAACACCCCTATGTTCACACAACAAACTGGTCCTGGCACCGGTCAAACACACCTAGTTACCAAGATCTTACAACTTTAAGATCAAGTAACTCTCTTCATGTCATATGAAGTCTTCAACATGAAAGTAGTTTAGAACACTACTGCCATCCAGATTGGAATCTGCCCATTCCAATCCACACTAAGTCAAAGCTGCCACTTTTGACAATAGTGTTGCTCTTCAAGCTTCAGTACCTTGTCTGCTTTCACTTCCAGATTAAGCAGAGCAAGTTATCACATGAGGTGTGACATCACACACATCCTTGGTAATCTCACCTTCCACCAAGAAAAACAACATGTTGGAAACACAATCAGCACAACAACAGTAATACTTTCCCCTTATCCAGGACAACACATGTTTCCTTGTACTTTGATGAATGGAAGACATAAGACGCATCTTCATGTCTTCAAGAGCGCACCCTCTGTTCAATTCCTCATTGAACACAATCTTTCTCAGTACTCAGACTTCATGCTCCCTTCATGGTTCTTTATTAATGTTGTATCACAATCAAAAACATTCAGCACACACAATCAACCAGCTTAGAGCACACACATCTTCTTGAGTCTTCAATCTTATCACCCTTCTGCCCAAGAGTGATTTAATCCAAGACAAGAGAAAAGCCAACTGCCACTTGTTGTCTTCCTCTTCTATCTGTTGATTACATCATCTACCTTGCATAAAACCAGAAAGTATCTCCCATGGATCTCATCCAGAAACAGACAGGATGCCTGCTCTGATACCAATTGAAATTCTGGTATGACAGTCTCAGATGTCAAGCACGATGTTAAGACATCTAGCTGTGCAGATATATTATGCAGGGTATTACAACTGATCTCTTAAATTATCTTCTGACCATGATTAATCTGAGATCATACAAACTACAGAACCATTATAAACATTGCATAGCTGAATTATGCAGAGTCACCTCTGAACTGGTTCTGTTACAGACTGCTTAACAATTGAATACCGGATGTCATCCCTGATGTTGTGACATCGTATAATTAACACAGCAGAAAGTAAATAACACACAGAATTGTTCACCCAGTTCGGTTCAAACAACCTACATCTGGGGGCATACCAAGCCAGGAGAGAAGTCCACTATCAGTAGTATTATTTTCTTACAAACAACCTCAGGTTTGCAGGCAACTGCCACAGTATACCTAATAACTACCCAATGATCCTTCTATCTAAGATACCACACTTAGATACGAGATATCACCATCTCTCTTCCTAGATCAATACTGTACCAGTTATTCTTCAAATAGAAGTTACACTTCCAGCACAATTATCCTAAGACTAAGAGCCGTAATACTCCCACCTTAGAACTATCTTGAAGTTGCTTAAAAGCTTCCTTCAAGAACAATACTCAACTCATACCTAATGGCTTAGAGTGAGAACAATAATTCTCTTACTTAACAGTTTCGAGAATAACAACACATCTCCTGCCTACGGGCTTTGAGATGGACAATGGTGACCTTCCCACAACTCGGGAGGTTCACTTACACAACAAATCCTAATGTCTACATTATGATCGTTAGGTTTACAAGGTTACAAAGAATCCTATATATAACCTAATTCTAGTTGGACTTGGGCTTGAAATCACAACACTCCTTGCTGTTACAAATCAGCAGATTTCTTCTGCTACAAGCAAGGTCTTTTAATCATAAGTTACCTAATTTATCTCCTAAATTAGTAACAGTTGAATCTTCAATCTTCAGATTTGATTCTTCAATATTCTGACTTGATTCTTTGACCTTTAAAACTGCGCCACATAGGATTCCATAAGGCTTTGTATCTTTAAAACCAAACTGAGCCTTCCTTCCTTAGTTCTGCAGGCGCGATGTCATGGTTGATGTCATGACATTACTTGTAACATCTTGCTTCAGTACCTGTTTTGAACTTATTAATATATGCAAGAGTACACAGTATGACATGCAGCTGCTTCTATGTTTTAGCCAAGCATGAATGCCAATAAGACAATAAACAAGTACTTTCACCAACCATGTCTCACCATCATCAAAGAAAAATTCATAGGACTTGCTGAAAGAAATGAGCATTTCATGGAACTTATGGAGACACAAGGATGGTTTAACTATATAGTTCTTCTTTGTGGTCCAGTCTTTACCAATCTGGTGAAAACCTTTTGGTTAAGAGCATCTTTCAGTGATGACAACCGCAATATCACTGCCAACATTCATGGCATCCCTTTTATTATCACTGAAGAATCCATCGCTGAAACAATTGGATATGCTCCTAACCCATCTGCAGTCGGTCTCGCTGTGTTTGATCGCTGGAATTCATCTCACACTATGAGTAGAAATATCGCACGCATCTTTAACAATGCAGAATTTCTGACTCCCTTCAGACAAGTTTTGTTTAGGTTCATTTTGTCTAACTTAACGCCTTGAGGAAACTTTCATAAACTCCTATATAATAGGGACCGCTTTCTGATTCATCGACTTGAAAATGGTCGTCCACTGAATCTTCCCGCAATCATCTTCTGTCATCTAAAATAATCTCTCATCGCCTTTGGATGTGGTCAGAGTTTTCACATTCCATATGGGAGAATTCTATCTGCTCTCCTAGAATCTGCTGAAGTAACTCAAATTATCCGTAATGCAGAGTTTCCGAATAGTAATGATATTCTTGTTGAAGAAAACTGCGAAGCGTTCCATGCCTAAGTCTTTGCAATTTTTTTCTATGTTATCCTTGTAATTTTCTTTCAATGAAATTAGTTCTGTCTCATTCCTATGTACTTACGGTCATAACATTTTGATCTAATTAAATATATGAGAAATGCCAGTCTAATCTAATTAAGCATATAGAGAAAAAGTAATATTCTGATCGATCTGAAAATGATATACTCTGATCTGACAGTTATTTCTAACTTGTATTCGAGAAGTATTTGTTTTGAAAGTATGCAGGAAAGGAAATTCTGATTCTGAAAGAATATATTATAGAACTTCTAAAGATACGCTTATGAAAAGCTATATCTATCATCTGAAGAAACAAGCTAAAGAGAAAAATACACAGGGAAGTTATCTTTTACATTTCTCTTTAAGTATTCATTTCAAGGGGGGGTTATACATCTCAGGGGGAGAAAAATGATATTAACCTGCCTAAATTCATTAAGCTTTTTGATTATGACAAAACGGGGGAGAAAGATAGAATTTTTATTGAACATGTAAAACAAGTTTTTTTTTTTCATTACGGTGCATATCATTAAGTCTATTTGCTTATTTATTATCACCTCATAAAATTGATCCATCAAAATACAATTTTTTGTCATCATCAAAAAGGGGGAGATTGTTAGAACAAGATTGGGATCTTTGTTCATAATCTGGTTTTGATAATAACAAGCATATATTTTGTTTGTAACAATTTTATTACTAATAGTTTCATTAAGTGTGCAGATGTTCCTACAAGATTCATTCAACATGCAGGATATGAAACAAGCATGATAACTATATCAGAAATCTACCAGGTCCAAAAGTTCAGAGAAGGTCCAAAAGATAGATCAGAAGTTCCGAGAATTAAGCTTCAGCACATCCAATACATCTATAAGCCAAACACAATGATCAATAAAAACAATAATGATAAAGTCACATGTGAACCTTGGAACCATGCGAAAGTAGATACAGCTCAACTTACAAGTTATCGCTATATTCAAGATAAGATATGCCTTGGAAGCATCTCCTTGCAGTACACGTGTTACAATGCATTTATTGAAACATTCAAAATGTTCCAACGGTACTATTCAATTGCCTATAAAAGAACAAGAGCTTCAAATCAAAACGTGTGGAATGTATGCATAATTGCACCAAGTTACACTAGAGAGATCCACAAATAGAAAAAGAAGAAAAGTAAGAAAGTAAGTGTGTTTCAAGTACTACAACATGTCCATATAAGGAAAAATCGAGTGACGAAAAGAAGATTCTGCATGTTATGCACTATGCTCTAGTGGAGTAATGAAAGTTAGAAATATATCTGACAGAAATCCACAAATACATGATCAATATATTAAATCCTCACATTAAATGGCTAAAGAAACTAAATACACTGAGTTGTTGCTCTACAATGTTGTATGTTTGCTTAAGTTCATTAATGTGTTTCTAGCTTGACAAGCTCCATGATCAGTATCAAAAGTGAATAGGAAGATCATTACACAAGAAGCAATTTAAAACAAGAGTTGTTGCTCTCAATCTGCTTTCAGAAAAATGAAGACGAAGATCAAATTGAAGAAGCACTCAATACAAAGAGCTAATGCTTTTACTCTGCTTATCAACAAAGAAGTGAAGATCCCGTCCTAAAGATAAAGACAAGAAGACTACAAGATAATTCTTGTAAGAATACGTATGACACAAGAGTTGTTACTTATATTATGTTATCTCTTAAGAATCTTCTAATCACTTGTTTAGACACCAGAAGTGGTTACTTGTCAGTGTGTCAAAACAATATGCACCTAGATAACAAGAAAATCTGCTTGTTGAGAAGCATCGTATTGTAACCAAACTTAATGTCGATTATTCCTTAAGTGACCAAGTAAAGGTCAGAAGCTTGAGATGACAGTGACTGTGGTCATTGTGGAAATCCTCTTAGAAGATCAAGTGAAGGTCAAAAGTTCAAAGGGATCAATAAACGTTATATATGTGGATCAAATCACTGAACAGTTCATTGTAGTTAGTCACGACAGTTGGTTGTGCACTGTATAGTTAGTCACGACAGTTGGTTGTGCACTGTATTGTTAGTCACGGCAGTTGGTTGTGCACTGTATTGTTAGTCACGACAGTTGGTTGTGCATTTGTAATCAATTTTGGTTATAGTGAATTAAGTCCTCGCTGAGAGAGGCGAAATCACTTGAGGAGGGTGGACTGGAGGTAGCCTTGTTGAGAAGGTGAATCAAGATAAAATTGAATGTGTCTTTTACTTTCTGCATCTTCATTTAACCCAAAATTTCCACATAGTCCTTATTCAGAATTGTGCTTAACAAAGTCAGAAGTTCTGAGGAAGAAAAGAAACTAAATAAATGTATATCTCGTTGGTTATGCATTGTTATGCTTCCGCAATATTATCTAAAGCATATCCAAGAATATGAGATACTAAGAGAAAGAAAATATTTATAGAAAGGGAAATAAATATTGAAGAACACAATTCAAACCCCCTAGTGTTTTTCTCCACCTTCAGTTATGATATTACATTAGGTTTTGATACTGGATTAATAAATTGATTGATAATTTTTCTAGTGAAGAAACAATTTTCAGCCACTAAGATAAAAGGAATGCCTGTCACTAGTGCAAAATGAACAATATAATTTTAAAATTTACACCCAATATACTAAAAACGGGTGTAAATAACAAATACGATGACATTTTTGTAAATAAAGTGTAAGTTTATAATTGATCATGTGAAAATATACACCCTATTTTTTTAAAAACGGGTGCAAATTAAAAATATTATTATATTTAAATCTCAATTACTCCCGTTAAATTAAAAATTGGGTGTAAATTTAAATAGACTTAAAAAAAAATATTTATTTTTATAACTCAAAATATTATTCTTAATAACTAGCTAGTGAATATTGTGAATATTATGAATATTATCAAATTAATGAGGGAATATTAATGGGTTTAAATTTATTAGATGAATAAAATTTATTAAAACTCTTTCACCAAATCCATCATATGCATTTCACCAAACCCATTTTTCAGCTCTGTGAACAATCTAGCACACAAAAATGGAGGAAGCATCTAAAACCATTGCACACAAATCGGAGGTATCAAAACGACGAAGAAGAGAGAATTAACATATCAATTTTCATTTTTCATTTTTTTTGTTTAAAATAAAATCAAATTGGTTCAATCTTCGTTTTCGTTCCCAAATTTTCATCGATCTGGGAAATTCTATTCGAATTTTTAGGTTTGAGGTTGTTCGATTGAAATTCATTGCAACGTGGATGTTGTTGATTCGTGAGATTTTGAATTTTGTAGATTTTGAAATTCTGTTCTAGATCGTTTGCTGTTGTTCAATGGCCTCGGCTCAGCTGCTAAACTAGGTTGCAGTGAAGGTGGTTGTGGGGCTTGCACTGTTATGGTCTCTCATTATGATACAAATTTGAGGAAAAGCTTGTAAGTTTTTCTTTCTCACGCTGTACCCGTGTTTGACGTTCCTACTACTTTTGAAACAGTTCGTTCTTGTATTAAATCATGCTTATGATTTTAGTTTGAAAACGTTCTTTCAGACACTATGCTGTCAATGCTTGCTTAGCACCTCTATATTCTGTTGAAGGGATGCATGTGATTACAGTGGAGGGACTTGGAAGCTGCAGGCATGGTTTGCATCCTATCCAGGTGATGCACTGCTTTTGTTTAAAATATCTTTTATATGTTTGGTTCTCATGTTGTGATTATTTATTGGCTTTGGTTATTATCTTATTATTTTAAATTTATATTTAGTCATCGAGACTTTGAACATTTTTGTGTGATATCCTCTCCAGGAATCTCTGGTCCGTACTCACGGTTCACAATGTGGATTTTGTACACCTGGTTTTGTTATGTCCATGTATGTGTTATTGCGGTCAAGTCAAACACCGCCTACTGAAGAACAAATAGAAGAATGTCTTGCTGGAAATTTATGTCGGTGCACCGGTTACAGAGCAATAATTCAAGCATTCCGTGTCTTTGCCAAAACTAGTGATATCTTATATACTGGCGTTTCTTCATTGAGCTTTCAAGAAGGCCAATCTGTTTGCCCATCAAGTTATTTTGGGATACAGGTTATTGTTTGGGATACAGTTTCTTTCCATATACAAATGAATAATCACCAAAAAAATTCAAAATTTTGAAGTTTTGAAGCTTGATCTAAATTTTGAAGTTTCCAATTTCACTTTACGAACAAAATCATTACAATTCGTTTTTCACTTTAGGAACCGAATCGAGTTGTTCTGCAATGCTAGGGTTTCGTTAACTTCAATTTCTTCTTGCTGATTGCGCAGGTTGTAACATTCAAGGTATGGATCGGGTGGTGGCAACTGTGACTGGTTACTATGAACCTGACCGATTCAACCTTATTAAGCTGATTTCGTATGCCTGTGCTAATTACGTTGGGATGATGTCAAAATCAATAACGCATCTGGTTAGTTTCTTTGATTGTTGTTTTCTTTATGAATGATGGAAATGATAATTCCCGAATGTAAAGTTTTATATCGAGTACTGTTGGGTGCCTTAGTTCCACGTTTAGTAGTTTGAGGAGCTCTGCAGAGTATTGAAGTCACATGGTTCTTTCCTCTATATAGATAACTTTTAAATTCATGGTTTTACTAATATTTAGATACTTATGTAAAGTTTTATTATGACAAATGTTTTTAATTTTGAATGAGCAGTGTCTAGTTATCTACTTACCAAGCTACAAATTTTATATTTTTCTCTTTTCATTCAAGTAAACACAAATTTTATATACTAAAGTAGTTATGCCAAGTGTAAACTTTAATGACTCTAGAGGCTATAAATATATAGAAGAACCAATCCACAACGCAATCCACTCTTTGCTTATTCAAAACAAGTTAAAGTTGAATTTATCACCATGTCACTGTCCAATGGAACCAAACTTCCAAACCCATTTGATCTGAATGACTCTCACATCTTGGATAAAGTTTATCTGACCCAGCTCTCATACAGCCTTACCATAGTCTCATGCATGTTAATTGATATGTAATTGCAACATCAAAAAAATGAGACACAGCAAAGAATGTCAAGATGCTAAGTTTACTGCATACCCTGAATTTGTGTTCCATAAGTCGTATTTTTCAACAATTGATTTTTTTTATTCTATGTTGACTTTTCATAATTCAAGACAATTTGGTCGTATTAAATAAATGTATTTAGACAATTTGGTATTCAATTTTTCAACCTCTATTTTTTTCAGCTCACCGTAAATATTGATTTCATCTTTTCAACCTCTATTTTTTTCAGCTCACTATGATGCAAACGCCGGACAATATTTTGATATCAAAGCTTGACGAACGTATGAAGGTATTCGAGACAATTGGCCCAGAGTTCTATCATGTCCACGGAGGAGAAGGTCTGAATTCTTCCTTTCAACCATTTCCTTCCCCTGTGCATATCAAATTTCACAAGACGCCAATTTTGCTTTTCCTAATCTTAGAACTCTAGAATCACACAATTATCCTAAACATAAAGAACCCAAACCTAGCCATCTTTCTTCCCGAGAATAATTTGAATAGAAGGTTGTGCTCATCTGTTGGAAACACCACCTACTTTGCATTGGCTGACATCAATTACTTATCCATGAAGGAGGTTGAAGATTTGGTGCCATCACTCAAATAGTTGTGTGTGTGTGTGTGTCATTGCTATCAGAGATTTGGTGCAAATGCGGTATGTAGATCTCTCCTCCACTAAAGTCAAAAGATTTTCTGATACAGTATGTAAACTTAACAATTTTTAAACCTTCATTTCATTATATGTAGTCAGTAGTTTATCATATACTATGTTCATCGGTTATCACACAACATGCTCAACAAAGACTAGTCTCTATTTTCTTATAAATGCTTGAAAGTTGAAACTAAACTGAAGTTTCAATTAACTGTATATAGCAGTAGTCTTGTACACCATATTTGACTTTGTGATTGTGTGTAGTCCTTGTTATGGATAATGGACCCATGCAATAATATCAATTATAACAAGCAAGTCTTCTTGTGGCTCTCTACTTTACAGTTAGTTCTTTAGAAATAAAATTATTAGGTTTGTAAATGGATCCCTTTGTACAGTTCTGAAGCGTTTGAAATCTATTATGCTTAGAAGTTTAGAACAGTCAATAAGAACAAGATAACCATACTTTTAAGCTTGTTGGTTATTCCATCCTTGTGTCTGATTACCATAATATGGAATGATTGTTTGAAATCTAATATTGTTGTTTGTGTGGGCTTGTTATATTATATACGAATGATTGGTTCATTAGACAGTTAAATTAATTATTTTGATCCCATTTGGGTTTCGATCTGCATTTGATGTTCTTGCTTATAATCAAGTTATGAACCAAATCGGAAAATCTTTAGTACATATCATCATAATAAGTCCCTAGGTCCATATCACATGACTCATAATAATTTATAGTTTTAATATGTTTTGTGACATTTTGATATGTGTCTGTTTGTTACAGTAGTCAAGTGTTCGAACATGACAGTGACACCTAAGATATCGGTTAACGACGGGAATTTGGTGGTTCACGGGAAGACAATACTGAGTGGAGTTCCGGATAACATTGTGTTAACTCCTGGAACTGGAAATGACATTGTGACTAGTGCTTTTATTGGTGCTACTGTTTCCAACACCAAAAGCATCCATGTCTTTCCCATAGGTGTCTTATAGTAAGTTCTTTTACCATTTACTACATTAGTTCCTAATTTTCCTATTCTTATTGGTTATGTTTATGAGTTATGAACAGGGATCTTCAATTCTTGTGTTGCTTCCGGTTCAAGTTATGGTGGATGACACATAGAGTAGGAACTTGTGGAAGAGATATCCCTCTGGAAACACAATTCATATTTATAGAGATGAAAGAAAGTAAAAATGAGCAGCAAAATTCTCCTGTCCTTTACACTGTCTTGCTTCCTTTATTGGAAGGCCAGTTCCGCGCAGTCCTTCAAGGAAATGACAAAAATGAGATAGAGATTTGTCTTGAAAGTGGTGAGTTCCAAACATGAAATGATGATGAGATGAAGCTATGATTAATGAAAATACTACTTATAATTCTTGTCCTTTAAATAAGAAAATTACATATTTGTGAGTTTAATATTCTTTTTGCTTTTTGAGCAGTGAAACTGAGACAGTGTGGAATTGGTGGAGTTGTCATTGGAACACAACAAGTTTGTTCGGCCTGAGACAGTGTGGAATTGGTGGAGTTGTTATTGGAACACAACAAGTTTGTTTGGCCTCTTCTTGACTACAGGCTTTTGACTTAGATGGTTGTTGTGAATTTGTTTGGACTTCATGTAAAATATATGATTTTGTTAGTTGTTCTTTGCTTCAGTTATCTAATCAGAGATTGTATGTTGATATGTTTTTCTTGATTAATACATAAATTCCCTTATTTTTATGTGTATGATTTTCTAGTATTTGAAATATTATTCTTAGTACAAGAAATGTAAGAAATGTGATAACTAAAATAGAGTGCAATGTAACATATAAAATAGGGTGTAAATGAAATTAAATATAATATAATCTGTTCATTCATAAAAGGGTGTAAATTATATTTAAAAAGGATGTAACTAAGAACGTATTTACATCTAATTTTTATTAAAAAGGATGTAATTAAGAAAGTATATTTACACTCGATTTTTATTAAAATAGGGTGTAATTAAGAACATATTCATACCCGATTTTTCTTAAAATAGGGTGTAATTAATAACGTAATTACACCTGATTTTTATTAAAATATGGTGTAATTAAGAACGTAATTACACCCGATTTTAATTAAAACAGGGTGTAATTAGGAACATAATTACACCCAATTTTTATTAAAATAGGGTGTAATTAAGAACGTAATTACACCCGATTTTAATTAAAACAGGGTGTAATTAAAAACGTAATTACACCCGATTTTTATTAAAATAGGGTGTAATTAAGAACGTAATTACACCCGATTTTAATTAAAAATAATGGGTGTAAATTCGTTAGACATTTCTCACCCGGTGGATATACACCCGATTTTTATTAAAAATAATGGGTGTAAATTTAATAAAAAACGGGTGTAAATTGACCTTTTTGTACTAGTGTGTGGACAGTGCATGTTCAGTTGTATTGGATTTTAGTGTTGTCAATCGATGATTGCAGATAATAGCGGTTTGTTCAAATTCCACTACACAATAGTGTCGGCTATAGCAGATAATTGACAATATTTTGTATGAAATAGTGTACCGAGACACAATATCTATTTGTTCAAATTCCCATGCCATGTAGTCTCTATTTAAAATCACGATTCAATTAGTCATTGTTTATGAAGCTAAAGTTGTCAGAAAAATAACTTATTTAACAGGTTATAGCTTAATTGCAATCTCAGTTTTCAGCGCTATCATACTTCTTGTATTAGTCCTGTAATTATATATGATAATCATAATTTTATAGTAACAATACTATTTTGATTTTGCAGGTAAGGATTTAAAAGACGCATGAATGCTAACTGATGATGTCCTTATTCAAGAAATTCGAGACTGTGGATATATATGATAAAAGATTGTTGAGTGTCATTAGGGAATCTGTCAAGTTAGTGATAAAAGACTTATACTTGCGAATTAATGATTTAAAAATAAGTTTTTCACTTTCATCATCCTCAATATACTGTAAAAGGGGTGTATATCTCAATCGACGTCGATTGTCTTGATCCTGCATTTACTCCAGGAGTGTCTCATATTGAACTAGGAGGTATTTCTTTCAGCTCCAAGATTATATCTCGAGTTGCCTACCCTTATATTGTTTGGAAACTAGGTATCGAAAAATACTGCATTATGTTTTTGTGCATACATGACTTTCTCTGGACATCTTATTCTTGATGCTTGATTATGATTAACATTTGCATGCAATTTTATTTAATCAACCACTCGTATGTTCCTTAATCAACAACTCTTTTGTTATAGTGGTTGGGTTGATGAGAGTTACTCTAAAGGACAAATTTAAACTTTGATAGCCTTAATTCTGCAAGAATCAAAGATGCAATTCATCTCAGAAGTAGATATGAATGGCCTCATGGACAATTGCTCTTGACCAATCACGATGAGAATGCCACCATAAAGTTCGTTCCTCTGCTGAAAAAAATCATTTTTTGTCTGAATCTCATTTCGGGATGAATTGTACATTGAGTTATATACTCAGTACCATCTGATCATGACCATGGATTTTTAGGCTGCTTCATTAAAAGTATCATTAAAAGTAGAAAAATTAATACCATTCTTGAAGACTTAGATAATTGGTCTTGGAAATTTTCCATTCACCGTCAATATGTTTTTTGTGGAGCATAATATTGTGTATCTTAAAAAACCCATAAATTTTCAACTCAAATAAACTAAAATAATACATACAAAATATTAATTATAATAACGTAAATTTATTTAAAATATCATATATAGTTATTTATATGTAATTTCTACTGTTGATTTAAATATATATCTTTTTATATATGGAAAAAAATATATTGCTATCCAAATTTTTTATATTTGATAAACAATGTTATTTTAATAAACGGGAATAAAAAAATTTGTTATTCAAATATTTTTATAAACGGAAAAAATATATTGCTGATACAAATATTTTTATAAACGAAAAAGTATATATATATATTGTAGATAGAAATATTTTTATAACTTTGAACAAATACGCGTACCACACCAGTACGCACGTGAACGCACGGGTAACACACCATTACCTGTGTCAACACTTGGGTAACACCAATACCCGTATGAACGCACGTGTATCTTGACCAAAATATGTGCGAACTAACAAGTTATTATATTTTTTGTAGAATTAAAGAAAATAAAAGTAAATATATTTATAATAATGCATGAATCCAAACACGGAAAAAATGTGTTGTTTTTTAATTATTTATGTTACTAATATTTTTATTTTTAAATTATTTTTAATTTAAGTTACAATATTATTTAAGATAATGCATGAAAATTTGAGCTATATATTATTCATGTAATCATTTCTCTGATATATGTTATTAGTGGCAAACGTTATTTTAAAAATAATTAGTAAATATTAATATTTTTTAAAAGAGAATAAATTTTTTATCTAAATATTTATTAATACTTTCAAAACAAATATAATATTACATATTAGAAAATATACCGTTGAGCCAAATATTTTTATATATAGAAAAATTATATTTATGATCTATATATAAATCAAAATATGTCTTTCTTTTAAAAATAATAAACTCTTCATCAAAATATTTTTATATATGAAAAAATTGTATTTATGATCTATATATAAATCAAAATATGTTTTTCTTTTAAAAATAATAAACTCTCTTAGTAAACCAATTTTTTTTTCTTATTACATTCTCTTATTTATTTTAAAAACAAATGTGCGTAACACACAAGTACCCGTCGAACGCACGTGTATCCAACTAGTTTATTATGAGACAATAACTGTGTTTTGCCCGAATGAATGTGATTCTGCTGCGAAAGTGCATATGTTGAGGTTTATGAAAAATATGAATTATATCTAGTGTTATTGAGCATAACAGGTGTTTGTGGTTTTTGAATCATGTGTGACACCCTTGAATTGATATGCATGACATTACTCTGATTTATGTTATATTTTCCGCGGGGTTTAGATGGGTGTTACAACTTCCAACAACATATATAATCTTCACCTAAAAAGTATTGTATCTACGTATAGACTCAATATCACTAGTAATAGTATTTTGTGGGCGTATATTTTTTTTAAACAAAAGAAGATAATATTAAAATAAAAAAGGAAGGAATACAAGAAACACAATAAGGGGACTAAGGCAAAACCTCTTAAGAGTAAAGCCTAAGCCTAAGGGTTCCTTTCTTGTCTAACAAGTAATCCTTAATAATATCCTTATGCACATAACTAAACCAAGTAGAATTTTTGCTCTTAAAGTAAATATTAGCTAGAAAATCCGCACAAAAATTGGCTTCACGAAAAATGTGAGTGATCCTAAAATCAATGATAAGAGTGTATGCCCAACACGTAAGCCGACGAGATTTGATTTTCCACGGCACCAAATTAGCATTAGAGAAAGCCTTCACAACTAATTTACAATCTGTTTCAATCCAAAGTTTAGACCACTTCATTTGCTTTGCTTTTTCAATCGCATAAATTGCAGCCAAGAATTCGGCCCTAACAGGAGATCCTTCACCAAGGAAAGCACTGAAATTAAGAATGTGATTAGCCTGATCATCTCGAAAAATACCTCCACAGGCTGTCAAAGTTGGAGAACCGACAACCATCCCGTCAATAGTACACTTAATCCATCCATTGGTCGAAGGACACCAAATAAAGTCAATAGTAGTTAAGGTCACACGAGGATGTATGTTAATGCCAAAACATTTAAGGAAGGAGAAGCTATGCATAGAATCATCATCCTTCTTCTTGGTTAAGTTTCCCACCATTTTAGCTCTTGCCATAATGTTAGTGATACAAGATTTCCAATGGGTGTTTCTGTTTTCAAACCTCAGCTTATTCCTCGCTTTCTAGATTAGATAAAATATATAAACCAAACTAGCTTTAACAACTGCCCTGGCTTGAGAGTTCCAAGGCCTTTTTACCACTTGGATGCAGTCAGCTAAGGAATTGATAGGAATAGGGATAGCTAGGAGAGCCCTACACCAAGTCCAAATGTTAACTGCAAACTGACATTCAAAGAACAAATGAGACGAAGTTTCGCTATGGCCATAACAAAGAGAGCACTTCGAAGGGAATGAGAAACCCCCCAGCTTTAAATTATCATCTGTAGGCATTCTGTTATGTAAGAGCCTCCAGCATGTCATTGATTGAGCTGGCGCTGAGTCAATGTCCCAAGGGAAGGAAGCCCATTTATCTGTTCCAGAATGATTCATGAGCAAATTATAGGCATGCTTGATGGTAAGGGTACCATTTTCCACATTCTTCCAAGCTAATGAATCTTCCTTGTCCATTTCAGAGATTGAATAGTCAGAGATTGTAGCAAGAATATTTGGCCTAGCAAGAAGGATGTTTTTGTTAGAACAAGATTTGTTCTGATCAATATTCTTGGTTTTGATGATAACAAGCATATGAATTTTGTATGAGATAATGTGGTACTCTAATACTATGCAATTTCCATTTCAGGAATTATATAAAGAGTATGCACAAAATCAACGCAAGAAGCACTGACTCAGAAGGTTCAGCATGCAACATCAGAACATATTCTGGCAAGACATCAGAAGATGGTCAAGCAGAATCAGAACATGGGTCTATGGATGCATCAGAAGAACTTGAGATCAGAAGCCGAAGCACTGAAGTTCTCATGGTATCACGCTCAGAAGCACTTCAAGGTCAGAAGACAAGAAGATGCTCTACACCAAGCTGTTTGACTCTAATGATATTCAAACGTTGTTTACACAAACATCAGATCAGAAGCAAGTACTAGACTGGCAGGCTACGCTGACTGACAAAAGGAACGTTAGAAGCTATTAAAGGCAACGTCAGTAGACACAGCGAAAACAAGGTTCGAGGTAGTTGACAAAAGAGTGAAACATTAAATGCAATGCTGTACGGATTACGCAAAGCATTAAATGCTCCCAACGGTCATCTTCTCAAGCGCCTATAAATATGAAGTTCTGATGAGAAGCTCAACACAACACTTGCGCATTATACAGAAACGCTGTCAAATTCAAAAGCTCTCAAACTTCATCATCAAACTCACTACATTGCTGTTGTAATATCTTAGTGAGATTTAAGCTTAAACTTAAGAGAAAATCACAGTTGTGATAATAGCTTTATAAGAAGCATTGTAACTCTTAAAAGAATTTGTTTACATTAAGTTGTAAGAACTAGAGTGATCAGGTTGTTGATTAGTATACTCTAGAAAGTCTTAGAGGGTATCTAAGCAGATTGTTCCTAGAGTGATCAGGTTGTGATCAGTATACTCTAGAAGACTTAGCAGTTGTCTAAGTGGAAAACCATTGTAATCTCATGTGATTAGTGGATTAAATCCTCAGGTGAGGTAAATCACTCCAAGGGGGTGAACTGGAGTAGTTTAGTTAACAACGAACCAGGATAAAAATCATTGTGCAAATAGTTTTTATCTTACAAGTTTTAAAGCTACACTTATTCAAACCCCCCCCCCTTTCTAAGTGTTTTTCTATCCTTCAATTGGCATTAGAGCGCCGGTTCTAAGGTGCAAGCACTTAACCGTGTTTAGAAAAGATTCAGGAAGAGAAAAACGCTTCAGTAAAAGATGTCTGGTGAAATTCCAACAAATACATCTACATCTGGCTCAGCTGAGCAATACAATGGAAATGGTAACAATGGTTATACTAGACCACCAGTATTTGACGGTGAAAACTTTGAATACTGGAAAGATAAACTTGAAAGTTACTTCCTTGGTCTAGATGGTGACTTATGGGATCTTCTGATGGATGGTTACAAACATCCAGTGAAAGCTACTGGCGTAAGGCTTACAAGACAAGAAATGAATGATGATCAAAAGAAGCTTTTCAAAAATCATCATAAATGTAGGACTGTTTCGCTGAATGCTATCTCTAATGCTGAGTATGAGAAGATATCTAACAGGGAAACTGCCTATGATATATATGAGTCATTGAAAATGACCCATGAAGGAAATGATCAAGTCAAGGAGACCAAAGCTCTTGCTCTAATCCAGAAATATGAAGCCTTCAAGATGGAGGACGATGAAAATATTGAGAAGATGTTTTCAAGATTTCAAACGCTAACTGCTGGATTAAGAGTTCTGAACAAAGGCTACACTAAGGCTGATCATGTAAAGAAGATCATCAGAAGCTTGCCCAGAAGATGGGGTCCAGTGGTGACTGCATTCAAGATAGCAAAGAATCTGAATGAAGTCTCTTTGGAAGAGCTAATCAGTGCCTTAAGAAGCCATGAGATAGAGCTGGATGCAAATGAGCCTCAGAAGAAAGGTAAGTCTATTGCATTAAAATCTAATTTTAAAAAATGCACTAACGCTTTTCAGGCTAAAGAAGTAGATTCTGAAGAATCAGAATCAGAAGAAGAAGATGAACTGTCCATGATCTCCAGAAGGGTAAACCAACTCTGGAAGAGCAAGCAAAGGAAGTTCAAGAGCTTCAGAAGTTCAAAGAAGTTTGAACGAGGAGAATCTTCTGGTGGCAGAAGATCTGACAAGAAGAAGGTCATCTGTTATGAGTGCAACGAGCCTGGACACTTCAAGAATGAATGTCCAAAACTTCAGAAGGAGAATCCCAATAAGAAATTTCATAAGAAGAAAGGTCTTATGGCAACATGGGATGATTCAGAATCAGAATCAGAATTAGACTCTGAAGAAGAGCAAGCAAATCTTGCACTGATGGCCACAGTGGATGATGGATCAGAATCTACATCAGAATCAAATTCTGAAGAGGTATTTTCTGAACTATCTAGAGAAGAGTTAGTTTCCAGTTTAACTGAACTTCTGGAACTCAAGGCTCATCTAAGTATCAAATACAAAAAGCTGAAAAAGCAATTTGAATTTGAAACTAAGAAGCTGGAAGTGGAAAATTCTGAACTGAAGGAAAAAGTTTTAAAATTATCCAAAGATATTGGATCTCCTTTTGAATCAGAAAAATCCATTCCCAGTCTCAATCATATTCTGAAAGAATATGACTCGAGCTTCAGAAAGTTCCTATCTAGAAGTATTGGCAGAAGTCATCTTGCTTCTATGATATATGGTGTTTTTGGAAACAAAAGGTTTGGTTTTGGCTATGAGGGTGATACCTCACACAAATTTGAACCTGTTGATGATTTGAAAATCACATACAAACCATTGTATGATCAGTTCAAATATGGCCACTCTCATGATATCAAGCTCACCTCACATGCACAGAGTTTTCACACTACACACACCAAGAAGCATGTGACACAACCTAAAAGATATCATGCTGCCAAAGCTAAAGAATATCATGTTGTTCCTCCTGTTACTTATAATGCTAAACCCAAGTTCAATCAGAACTTGAGGAAAACTAACAAGAAAGGACCCAAGAAATTGTGGGTACCTAAGGAGAAGATAATTTCTGTTGCAGATATCCTTAGCAGCAAAGAAGACAAAGCACAAAATGTCATGGTACCTGGACTCTGGGTGCTCGCGACACATGACGGGAAGAAGGTCTATGTTCCAAGACCTGGTGCTTAAGTCTGGTGGAGAAGTCAAGTTTGGAGGAGATCAGAAGGGCAAGATTATTGGCTCTGGAACCATCAGTATTGGTAACTCTCCTTCCATAACTAATGTACTTCTTGTAGAAGGATTAGCGCATAAATTATTGTCCATAAGTCAATTAAGTGACAATGGTTATGACATAATCTTCAATCAAAAGTCTTGCAAGGCTGTAAGTCAGAAGGATGGCTCAATCCTATTTACAGGCAAGAGAAAGAACAACATTTATAAGATTGATCTTTCTGATCTTGAGAAGCAGAAGGTGACTTGCCTTATGTCTGTTTCTGAAGAGCAATGGGTCTGGCACAGAAGATTAGGACATGCTAGTTTGAGAAAGATTTCTCAGATTAACAAACTAAATCTGGTCAGAGGACTCCCAAATCTGAAATACAAATCAGATGCTCTTTGTGAAGCATGTCAGAAAGGCAAGTTCTCCAAACCTGCATTCAAATCTAAGAATGTTGTCTCTTCCTCAAGGCCGTTAGAACTTCTGCACATTGATCTGTTTGGACCAGTCAAAACAGCATCTGTTAGAGGGAAGAAATATGGATTAGTCATCGTAGATGATTATAGCCGCTGGACATGGGTAAAGTTCTTAAAACACAAGGATGAGTCTCATTCAGTGTTCTTTGAATTCTGCACTCAGATTCAATCTGAGAAGGAGTGCAAAATCATAAAGATCAGAAGTGATCATGGTGGCGAATTTGAGAACAGATTCTTTGAGGAGTTCTTCAAAGAAAATGGTATTGCCTATGATTTCTCTTGCCCTAGAACTCCACAGCAAAATGGAGTTGTAGAGCGAAAGAATAGGAATCTGCAAGAAATGGCCAGAACCATGATCAATGAGACCAATATGGCTAAGCACTTCTGGGCAGAAGCAATAAACACTGCATGTTATATTCCGAATAGAATCTCTATAAGACCTATTCTAAATAAGACTCCTTATGAATTGTGGAAGAACAGAAAGCCCAACATTTCATACTTTCATCCTTTTGGATGTGTGTGTTTTATTCTGAATACTAAAGATCATCTTGGTAAGTTTGATTCTAAGGCACAAAAGTGTTTTCTTCTTGGATATTCTGAACTCTCTAAAGGCTACAGAGTATACAATACTAAAACATTGGTTGTAGAAGAATCAATCAATATCATATTTGATGATAAGCTTGGTTTTGAAAAGCCAAAGCAGTTTGAGAATTTTGCAGATATAGATATTGACATATCAGAAGCTGTAGAACCAAGAAGCAAAGCTCCAGAAGCTGAAAGTCTCAGAAGCAAAGAATCAGAAGATCAAGTTGCTGCATCTTTAGAGAATCTCAGAATTTCTGAAGAACCAACAGTCAGAAGATCTTCTAGACTCACCTCAGCTCATTCAGAAGATGTGATCCTTGGAAAGAAAGATGATCCTATCAAAACTTGATCATTTCTAAAGAATAACAATCAGAAGCAGTGATCAGAATCAGAAGATGAAGAGTTCTATTCAGAACAACACAGCTGTCATCAAGTATTCTCTAATGGTGAACACGTGTCTGTACGGTTAGTAAAAGCGTGAAAGAATCTGATGGGACGCCTCCCTAGGTAACTGCGTTAAATCATTTCATTTACCACGATCTCTCACCTAACGTCACTCATCATTTAATGCAATTGATTTCTTTTGATTCTGTAACTGTTCATTCTCAAAATTTTATTGCATTCTTTTTCAAATCCGTCTCTATAAATACAATTCAAATCATAACGTTTATCTTTTTCGCTCCCATTCTCTCTTTCTTCTTGCATGCATTTTTGCAACCTTTTCGATCTTTTCTCAAACCCTAAGCGCAAACCCAGAAATTGTTCTTCAAATCTCAGTACTGTTTAAATGGCCGCTTCATCATCTCACAATGTTGGCTCATCTGTCCCTCTCCATCTTCAAGAAGAAGATCAGCAAATCACTCCGGTTATCGCCTGTTCTATTCCCAAAAAGGAGTTGGAAGTTATCTGTGAACTCATGGTAGACTTTGATAGTCTCGAAGAACATAACTTTTGTCTTAAAGAAGATATCCTCTTTCAAGGATGGAACTCGTTATTTGCTGAGTTCTGTGGACCAGTTTACCCAGATCTTGTAAAGGAATTTTGGGTGCATGCGGTTGTTGCTCCTAAATCTATTCTGTCTTTTGTCCACGGGAAGTTTGTGGTCATTACTGAGAACACCTGAGAATGATGTTTGATCTAAGAAACCCTGAGGGTGCTCATGAAATTGATCAAAGGGCTGATTGGGAAGAGGTGTTGTCTACCCTTTACACAGACGTAAAGGAGACAAATCGTGTCAAGGACATGAGGGATCTATACAAAATCTGGACCAAGATTCTTCTGGGGTGTTTCTATCACAGGAAAGGAACACATGCTGCAGATTTTGTCAACAATGAGCAGAAATACATTCTGTATTGCATTGCCACTAAGAAGAAGGTTGATGTTATCTACATAATATTCAACCACATGTGGAATGTTGTGAGGGATTCCAGAAATGCCTTCAGAGTAAAGAAGTGTACTATTATTCCTTTTGGAAGAATCATTACAAGCCTTCTGGTTCATTCCAAGATAGTTGAGAACTTGGAAGCTGAAGGTACCATCAAAGATCTGGCTATCAATACTGGAAGTTGCTTGAATGCTCTCACCTTGAGAAAGATGAGTGTTATTGATTCTATCATCAAAACCCCTCAACCTCTTCCTGGAGCAAGAAGCAGAAGAGATCCTATTCTTGTTGACTTTGAACCCATCTTCAGAAGTGAAGTGCCAGGAGTCAGAACCAGATATCTGAACTCACTCAAGGAAGATGAAGGAGTAAAAGATCAAGAAAAAGGTGCTCCTGCTAAAGAAGGTCGCAAGAAAACCTCTACTTCCAGGCCTGCTGCTTCGGAAGATGCTTCAGAAGTTGCTCCTGAAGCTGTTATCAAGAAGGAAAGAAGGACAAAGAGAAAATTTGACCATCCTTCTGATAACCAGAAGAAGGTAGTCCAGAATGTAGTCACTGCTACTGTTGTTGAGAAAATTGCTGAGAAGAAGAAGAAAAAGAAGAGTAATGAAAATGTGGAAACTGTAAAGGCTGTTGAGAAGAAGAAAGCAAGAAAAAGAAAATTAATAATTGATGCCTCAGATGAAGATGAGGATGTTCAAGAAGCTGTGAATCAGCAAGTTAAAATCTCTCAAGGACCAACAACTCAAGCAGTTGGAGGTCAGAAGGTTGTTGCTAGTGAGAAGGAGACACTAGAATCTGCCAGAAGAAGAGAAATCTCTCTTGGGAAGGCTAAGATTGTGGAAGAGCAGAAGAGTAAGAAGCAGAAGAAGCTTGAGGCTGTGTTTGAAGCTGTTTAGAAGGTATCCAAAGGTATTCATCTCTCTGAACCTGATTCTGTTCCTGCTTTACGTTCAGAAGTTGCACCAATAACTGTTGCCCAAACCCCTGAACCAGTAAATCAACCAGAAAAAGCCCCATCAGAATCACCCATACACATTCGTGTTCTCACACCTCCTTCTTCCCCTGTAACCAAAACCCTTACTCCTCCTCCCTCACCAATCACAAATGCTCCTATTCCTTCATCTCCACCCACAACCAACCTTGCTTCTAACCAAGCCCTTGAAAACCCTGTTCTTGATATACCACCCCTACAAACTCTCTTTCCACCTCACACAAATATATCCACTTCTCAACCACCCCCTCATGCAAACTATGAATCCATTCCTTCCACCTCTCAAAACAATCCCTCTAGTTCTGGTCTTCCAGATTCTGCATCATATGAGCAATTGCTCCGTGACTGCAATTACACTCCCAAGCCTCGTCCTGAAGCTGAAATGGTAGTGTTAGACTCTGAGAATGAAGCAGAATCTTCTTATAGGTTGGATAGAGAGCCTCAACCCTATTCTGTCCCTAACCCTGATTCTCCAATAACCAAAATAAAATCCCGCCGAGAATACCCTATTGGTGTAATTTTTGAAATGGTAAAGAGGAATCTCAGAAGAGTCTTTGATACTCTCAGAATTGTTGAAAGTTCTGGCCTGAATGATGTTGCTATGCGAATGTTCTGGAGAATCTTCCGAAGAAAAGCAGATGCTTGCTTTGAAGAACTTCAGGAAATTTGTGTAGAAATTGCTCCACGCCCTTGTGGAATTCTGAGGAGTTATGAAGACTTCTGGTTCAGTCGTCTCGGAGGGAGATATATCTTTGAAGAGAAGCTGTTCACTGATGAACTTGAGGAAGCAAGAATTGCTGCAGCATTGGAAGCTAATCCTTGCAGAGAGATTGTGGTCTCGAGACCCAAGAATCCAGTTTTGACTGGAGACTTCAAATCTATGTTCGACTTTCTGAGGGAGAATCCTTCTGAGAAAGACCCCAACATGGTCATCCCAGAAGTTGCTGATCCTCCAGAAGTTGAAGGTCCTTCTGCTCCACGGAATCTAGCTGCCATTCTTCAGGCTCTTGAGAATGGAGATTCTGAGGTGCCTGCTGCAGTATATGGAGATGCTTCTATGGAAGAAGCAGAGGCTGAAGATCATTCTGCTGAAACTATTTCTGTTGAGGAAAATCAAGGTGATGATCTGACAATGGAAGCTGCGGTTCAGAATGCTATCCCTCTAGACAGAAGTTGTGAAGCTTCTTCTGATGAACCTTCTCGTCTGGCGAAGACTCTAGAAGTTATTCAGAAGAATCAGGCTGAGCTTGCAACTCGCATGGATGAGCAACGCACGATCAATGCTGAGTTCCGCACTTTCATGGAGAGGAAGACTGAGAGCAACAATGGGATTCATGACATGCTGGCCAAGATCATGTCCAAGCTAGGGTCATCTTAGTCTTTGAGTCTTAGTTGTTTTCTTTGTTTGCTGCATCTGCTTTCTTAGCATCCCTCTTGTACTTCTGACAATTTCTCCTTACTATCAATGAAATTTATCTTTTCTTCTCTCATATTGTTTGTCTTGTTTTTCATCTGAATCTTTTATGTTTTTGATGTTATGACAAAAAGGGGGAGAAAAATGTGATAAATGATCTGATTTATTTTATCAGTTGCTGGGAGAAAGTCTCCACATTTCTAACAGAACTTGCAAGTTCTATGTCTTTGAGTGTTTTGCAGGAAGTGAAGATCTTCTTAAAAGGCTCAACATGAGAAGCAAAGACATGAGGAAAAGCAATTCTGTGTGAAAATCAAGCTCATGGAAATTGAAGCAAGTTGAGCGCTGTAAAGCTTCAAGATCAAAAGCAAGAAGGAAGAATGTTCTGATATTCTGATGATAGAACATGCTCTAACACATTCTTATTCCTTCTATGTTCTGATGCATGTTTTTAGTTCTAAAATATGCTCTGAAACATTACTGTTGTTTGCTCTGATACATATTATATGTTCTGATACATATTTTATGTTCTGACTCATTCATGCTTTGACTTTTGTCGTTTAGTTTGTTCTGTAACATTTCAGGATGTAGAGATGCTCTGATGATGCTCTGGTACATTCAATAATGTTCTGATACAATCTAGCATGCAATGATTCAAGAAGAAATTCAAGTTCTGAAGCTGTCCTATGGAAGCAAGAATCAGAAGCTATGAATGTTCTGAAGATCTAAGCATATGTGATCGTCTCAACTGAAATGGAAAATACTCAGGGAAGTCCTTTACTTATAAAATTCTTCCAGTATTTATTTCAGGGGGAGATTATTTATCTCAGGGGGAGATTGCTAATCTCAGGGGGAGACATATTCACACACAATGTCTATATGCTTATGCTATAGCTGTGTAATTGTCTTTAGCCGTCTGATATTCTGATCGCAAATTCATATCATTTATGTATGTTTTTGTCATCATCAAAAAGGGGGAGATTGTTAGAACAAGATTTGTTCTAATCAATATTCTTAGTTTTGATGATAACAAGCATATGAATTTTGTATGAGATAATGTGGTACTCTAATACTATGCAATTTCCATTTCAAGAATTATATAAAGAGTATGCACAAAATCAGCGCAAGAAGCACTGACTCAGAAGGTTCAGCATGCAACATCAGAACATGGTCTGGCAAGACATCAGAAGATGGTCAAGCAGAATCAGAACATGGGTCTATGGATGCATCAGAAGAACTTGAGATCAGAAGCAGAAGCACTGAAGTTCTCATGGTATCACGCTCAGAAGCACTTCAAGGTTAGAAGACAAGAAGATGCTCTGCACCAAGCTGTTTGACTCTTATGATATTCAAACGTTGTTTACACAAACATCAGATCAGAAGCAAGTACTAGACTGGCAGGCTACGCTGACTGACAAAAGGAACGTTAGAAGCTATTAAAGGCAACGTCAGTAGACACAGCAAAAACAAGGCTCGAGGTAGTTGACAAAAGAGTGAAACATTAAATGCAATGCTGTACGGATTACGCAAAGCATTAAATGCTCCCAACAGTCATCTTCTCAAGCGCCTATAAATATGAAGTTCTGATGAGAAGCTCAACACAACACTTGCGCATTATACAGAAATGCTGTCAAATTCAAAAGCTCTCAAACTTCATCATCAAACTCACTACATTGTTGTTGTAATATCTTAGTGAGATTTAAGCTTAAACTTAAGAGAAAATCACAGTTGTGATAATAGCTTTATAAGAAGCATTGCAACTCTTAAAAGAATTTGTTTACATTAAGTTGTAAGAACTAGAGTGATCAGGTTGTTGATCAGTATACTCTAGAAAGTCTTAGAGGGTATCTAAGCAGATTGTTCAAAGAGTGATCAGGTTGTGATCAATATACTCTAGAAGACTTAGCAGTTGTCTAAGTGGAAAACCATTGTAATCTCATGTGATTAGTGGATTAAATCCTCAGGTGAGGTAAATCACTCCAAGGGGGTGGACTGGAGTAGTTTAGTTAACAACGAACCAGGATAAAAATCATTGTGCAAATAGTTTTTATCTTACAAGTTTTAAAGCTACACTTATTCAAACCCCCCCTTTCTAAGTGTTTTTCTATCCTTCAGTTTTCATGTAAGGACCATTGATTGTTCTTCCAGCAGTCGGACACCATTGTGGTAAGAGTGGCATGAAGTTTCTCAAGAATTTTGTATTTATATGCCAGAGGCTCCCCAGTCAAATCATCCAACCAAAAGTTAATTTTTTTACCATTGCCAATAATCCATCCACTATGTTCCATCACCAAATTATATTGATACTTGAAACCCTTCCATAAAGAGGATTTAATGGAATACTTGGTCATCTTACCATTTCTAAACATTCTTGCAGCTAATAGCTTAGACTAAGCTTTATTTTTGTTGAGGAATTGCTAGCACAGGAAGAGATTTGTAGCTTTATTATATTTCTTAAAGAAATGATACCAAGCCCACCTTCAGTTGTTTTAGTGTAGCATTTCTTCCAAGACACAGTTACCAATTTCCTTTTGATCCATATTTCCACTCCAGATGAAGTTTCTTGTCCAGGACTCAATGCTTTTGATGACACTTGAGGGCCAGTCATATATGATTATGTTGTGCACCATCATATTCTGGATCACATTTTTTACCAATAGCACCCTGCCTACCATAGATAAAAGATTAGCTTTCCAAGTTGCTAGTTTCAGTCTGATTTTACATGCAATGGAAAGAAAATGAATTGCTTTAGGCTTTCCAATAAATATGGGGACTCCCAGATAAACAAAGGGAGGAGTAGCCTTAGTAAATCCAACAATCTCAACAAGTCTGCAATGTCTTTCCAAAGAAAGACCACCAGCATAAATAACTGACTTTGAACTATTACAAATCTGGCCCGAAACAGAGGCATACTCCTTAAGGAGGTCAGAAATTGAGAGCGTATATTAGAATCTTTGAACTTTAAAAACAACTAATGTACATGCTGCTTTTTGATCTGCTGCGGTGAAGAAGTGTTTGGTCTTTGAGAAATGATGACTCTAATCTTATACATTAAACATACAAATTAATCCATGCTTTTGACTTAATAACCTGACATATGTATGTGATTTTTACTTAACTAACAAGTATTCTAACTACGTTCAAACTTTGTTTTCTCAAATCAATGCGTCTAGAATTGCTATTGACGGAAGCCGAATTACAAAATTTGTAGTTAATAGAAATTGAAAAACTTCTTCAAACAAATCGAAGGAGTCTCACAGATTTTAAGCCAATCCCATATCCGGATGGGTATGTTCTGCAATAGTTAGGCAATGTACTCATATATGACGAACGTAAATATGATGCATCGATAATGAGATCCAAATTCACAAATCTCTTCAATGCTCTTATAGGTTTGTTTCTATGAAAGAATTATTGAGTTTGTCCAGGCGCAAAAGGGTGGCGCGTTCTTCCTACACATTACGGCGGTACCGGTAAAACCTACATGTGGAGGACACTTGCGAGAAAATTGAGGTCCAAACATGATATATGTTTAACTATTGCAACCATTGGAATAACTTCTCTTTTATTGCCTGGAGGTAGAACCACACATTCTAAGTTCAAGATACCTATACTAACTTTGGATAAGTATACTTGCAAAGTAGAATACGACAATGACGTTGGAGACCTTCTTAGGCAAACAAAACTTATTATATGGGATGAAGCACCCATGGCACACAAGCATGCTTTAGAAGTACTTGACAGAAATTTGAAGGATGTGTTTGGTGACAATGAAGTTGTTATACCTGTTGTTCAAAGAGGGAGTCATTCTGATATCATACATTATATGATAAATGCTTTTTATGTATGGCATTTGGTTCAGGTCTTAACTTTAACATAGAACATGCATCTGCATTCTAGGCCAACTGGACAAGATAAAAGAGAGATTGCAGACTTTTCTAATTGGCTTTTGAGAATTGGCAAAGGCAAAGTTTCAGAACCAAATGACGGTGTTGCTGCAATTGAAATACCCTATGAACTTTTAATCACAGACTTCGACGATCCTATTTTTGCCATTGTCGTACATACCCTTATTTCATTCATAATTGCAAATTTAACGATTACCTTAAAGGTCGAGCAATACTCAGATCTATGTTAGAAGTTATTAATGAGATAAACGATCACCTTCTTGACTTGATGCCAGGTTATCTTCATAATCCCCTTCCAATTCCCTATTTTATATGTTTACTTCTTTTCGCTCATATATTTATGTTTGATTTATAGGAGAGATACGCGATTACAATTATTGTAATTCAGTTGATAAATCTAAAATTCATGACCCGGCCGTAGTTGATATCCTCACGTCTGAGTTTCTTAGTTCCCTATGAACGTCTGGTTTGCCTAATCATCACATAAAGTTAAAGGTTGGACACCTGTTATACTAATGCGAAACATTGATTAGTGTGAGATATTGGATCGAACTCTAGTATGGTCGAAGGGTAGCTTCTTAGTCCGACAGGATTAAGCATGAAGTCAAAGGTTGTTCACATGCTGGTGTCAAAGATGCTAGGGTTGTTAGCATGTTAAATTAGGTTTTAGTGTTTAAAACCTAATTTGTTAAGTTAGCTTGTATGTTAAGTTAGCTTGTGTAATGGGCCCTATGGAAAAATCCCATTAGTTAGTATGTTAGGTTTTCTTATAAATAGCATACTAGTCTCTCATCATTGCACATTGCAAATCCTAATTTAGGGTGATAGAGGTTATTTGTTATTCTTATAATCTTGTTTTCTAAGAGAAAGTAAAAGAATAGCAATTATAACCAATTCTTGTGTTTTTCTTCTTCCTTGTTCTTTATTCTTTCCTTGTTTTATACTTTGTTATTGGCATTGAATTCACAACAAATTGGTGCGGTGAGCGTGGAGAAGATGCCTTCAACAAAGTATGAGATTGAAAAGTTCACTGGAGTGAACGATTTCGGTCTGTGGCGCTTGAAGATGAAAGCTCTACTGGTTTAGTAGGGTTGCTTGGAAACATTGAAGGGAGCGACGGCTATGGATGATGCGTTAACGGAAAGAGATAAGATGACCATGATCGAGAAAGCACAAAGCACAATTTTGTTGAGCCTTGGTGATAAGGTTCTTTGACAGGTATCAAAGGAGACGGCGGCATCAGGGTTATGGGTGAAACTTGAAAGTTTGTACATGACCAAATCGCTGGTAAATCGACTCTACTTGAAGCAAGCTTTGTATTCATCCAAGATGATTGAAGACAATGTGTTGGCTAAGAAGTTGGATATGTTCAACAAGCTGATTCTTGATCTTGAAAATATTGATGTGAAGATCGATGATGAAGATCAAGCGCTGTTACTATTGTGCGCTTTGCCTCGATCGCATGCTCACTTCAAAGAAACTCTCTTATATGGAAGGGAATCCCTGACCTTTGAAGAAGTTCAATTAGCCCGTATTCTAAGAACTTGAATGAACGAAAGGAGCATAAACCTTCGACGGTTGGTGAAGGTTTGGCCGTTAAAGGAAAATTCTTGCAAAAGGATGGTAAGTCCGACAAGAAGAAAGGAAAAAGTCAGCAGAAGTCTTATAGTGGCGAAGCATTTGGTATCCGATGCTATCATTGTAAGAAGGAGGGTCATACAATAAAGGTGTGCCCTGAACTCCTGAATGATCATGGAGGTAAGGATAATGGTAATGCAACCATTGTTCAAGATGATTTCGAATCATCTTATGTCTTTGTGGTTTCGAGCAGTGACTCTAGGAAGGAGTGGATTATGGATTCAGGTTGCACTTGGCACATGACTCTAAACAAATACTTGTTCAAGGAATTATGTGATCAAGATGGTGAATCAGTACCGCTGGGAAACAACAAAGCTCTCAAGATTGAAGGTGTAGGATTTGTGAGATTCAAGCTCCATGATGAGTCAATAAGGTTGTTGACCGAAGTCAGGTATGTTCCTAATTTGAAGATAAATCTGCTTTCTCTTGGTGAATTCGACAAGAAAGGATATGTTTTCCAAGGAGAGAAAAGTATCCTAAGAGTCATGAAGGGGTCGAAGGAAGTCTTGAGAGGCGTGAAGAAACAAGGATCGTATATAGGGGTGGCAAAACGGGCGGTGCCCCGCCAGGCCGGCCCACGCGCCCGCCAAAATATGGCGGGTTAGGTTGGGATTTTGGGCCGCCGCCCACCAAAGCCCGCCCCACCAACACCCGCCACCCGCCTAAGCTCGCCCCGTCAAAACCTGCCGCCCGTTAAAGCCCGTCTCACCTATTTTTTAAGCTTGTCTCGCCTTAAATCCGTCATTTTTTAGTTAACTCTAGTAATTCAAATTCTTGATGGTTTTATTTTATACATTTATTTGTAAATATATGGAATATTTTTTTAAGTAAAATTTATTTTAAAGATGCTTTATAAAAAAATTGTTCTAAAAAATAAGTGAAAAATTTAATTGAAAGGTAAAAAAAGACTATTAATCTATTAAAAAAAAGAAAAATAAATAAAAAATAGGCGGGCAAGCCCGCCGCCCGCTTACCCGCCACCTTGGCAGGGCAGGCATGATTTTTATGCCCATTTTACTTGGCGGGCTTGCACTCCCCGCTCGCTTTTTTTGCGGGCATTAGGCGGGGCGTGGGGTGGGGCGGGCGGCCTGTTTTGCCACCCCTACTTGTATACCATTGAGGCTGAAGTTGTAAGTGGTTCGACTAATATTGCATCCATGAAACCTTTGTCAAAGATAGAAATTTGGCACATGAGATTGGGCCATGTCAGTGAAAGGGGTCTGGTCGAGTTAGGGAAACAAAATCTTCTTGGTGGAGACAAAGTCGAAAAGCTGAAGTTTTGTGAACCCTGTGTACTTGGAAAATCTTGCAGAGTGAAGTTCAACAAAGGCAAAAAAAACACGTGGATCCCTTGATTACATCAATGCTGATCTTTGGGGGCCTACAAGGTGTCCATCACATTCAGGAGCAAGGTATTTTCTATCCATAGTTGATGATTATTCCAGGAAGTTATGGGTATTCATCCAGAAGACTAAGGATGAAACTTTTGAGAATTTCAAAAGTTGGAAGACTCTGGTCGAAAATTAGACCGACAGGAAGGTCAAGAGGTTGAGAACCGATAATGGCCTTGAATTTTGCAATGAGGTGTTCGACAGTTTTTGTGCTTCCTCTAGTATTGCAAGGCACAGAACTACTGCAGGTACTCCATAAAAAAATGGTTTGGCTGAAAGGTTTAATCAAACTATTTTGGAGAGAGTCAGATGCATGTTGACTAGTGCTGGATTAAAGAAGGTGTTTTAGGCTGAGGCCATTTCGACAACAACATATCTGATAAGTAGATCTCCTTTGACAACGTTAGATATGAAAACACCTGAAGAAGTTTGGTCGGGACATCCACCAGATCACGACAAACTGAGAGTATTTGTCCACGTAACCTATGCTCACATTAGGCAAGACAAGGTCTAACCTGTAGCTCTGAAATGCATGTTCATGGGATACCCTGAAGGAGTCAAATCTTATAGGCTATGATGCCTAGAGCCAGGTCACAGGAGGTGTATCACCTGTCGAGATGTAGTTTTCAATGAAGCTGAGATGGCTTTCAAGAAAACTGATGATGATGATGGTCGAAGTGCAGAAGAGCTAGAACAGGTAGAGATTCCTATTGAGGTGGAGCAAGTTGATGCTGAATTGCATATCCCTGATGAAGTTGAAGAAGAAGCAGAATATGCCGAGGAAGTTGAGGAAACTGTCGATAACTACCTGTTGGCAAGAGATAGGTCGAGAAGATTCATCAAGCCACCTCAGTGACTTGGGTATGCAGATCTTATAGCTTATGCATTAATCTCTTCCAGTGAGGTTCTTGATGATGAACCTAGAGATTATAAGGAAGTTATGAGGAGTCTAAATAAGACTGAATGGCTGCAGGCCATGGATGATGAGATGAAATCTCTTCATGATAATCACACCTGGGAACTGATCAAACCTGATGGAGCAAGGTTAGTAAGCTGTAAATGGATTAATCTCTTCCAGTGAGGTTCTTGATGATGAACCTAGAGATTATAAGGAAGTTATGAGGAGTCTAAATAAGACTGAATGGCTGCAGGCCATGGATGATGAGATGAAATCTCTTCATGATAATCACACCTGGGAACTGATCAAACCTGATGGAGCAAGGTTAGTAAGCTGTAAATGGATTCTCAAAGTTAAGGAAGGAATTGAAGGAGTAGCGTCGAAAAGATACAAGGCAATGTATGTCGCAAGGGGTTTCACTCAGAATGAAGGTGTCGACTTTAATGATGTGTTTTCTCCTGTTGTGAAGCATAGGTCCATTCGAATGTTGCTTACCATGGTGGCACAGCTCGACCTTGAATTGAAACAGATGGATGTGAAGATTGCACTCTTGTATGGTGATCTAGATGAAACGATCCTGATGAGGCAACCTGAAGGATATGTTAAAAAAGGGGAAGGAAGATTATGTGTGCAAGCTAAAAAGATCTTTATATGGGCTGAAACAATCTCCTCGACAGTGGAATAGGAGATTCGACAAGTTCATGGCACACATAAGTTTCATTAGAAGTCAGTTCGACCACTGCGTTTACTTCAGATTTCGACCTGGTAATTCATTTGTTATTTTTTTTGCTCTATGTGGATGATATCTTCATAGCAAGCAACAATGTCGAAGATGTGATGAGGGTGAATGTAACGCCCGTAAATGTGTTTTTCTGATTAATTGTGATGTTTGCTACATTTTCCTAAATTTTACCGTTTTTGAGTCGAGTCAGTCGGTGAATATTAATTATGCTAATATTTTACTTATTACTTTCCATGTGTGTAATTATTATGTTTTGGTGTTAATTGGTTAGAATTAATGTTTAGTAACATTTGGGCCAAAATTGGAATTTATGAGAGTTGAGTGGGTGAAAATGAGAAGTAGAGAAATAGAAAGAGTTATAGAGAGAAAAAGAGATATTTTGGAAACAAAGAAAGAAAACTTGTGAAGAGAAGAGAAAGAAGAGAAAAACAAAGAGAAGAAGAGAGTTGTAGAAATCCAAACCAAGCTAGAGCCAAGAATCTAACCAAGGTAAGGGGGTGAATCTAGTTTATCTTGATTGTATGATTCTTATAGTTTTGTTTGTTTTGTTCTTGTTCTTGCTCTTTTCTAAGTTTGACCAACAATGGTGGATTGGGTGTTTTGTGAGTTTTGAAGTTATAAACTTGATTTTGTGGTGTGTATGTGTAGTATGATGATAGATATCCCCATTGATCATGTTTGTTTTTCATTTCTCCATGTTTTCTTGCTCATGAAGGAATTATTAGGTTATTGACATTTAGTGAGTGAACCATGGATCATTGATTGTTAGAGTGAATATATGGCATGTATGGATTGTGTAGGATGTATAGGGAAGCTTATTTGAGGTTTTGAGATGATTGGGTGGGATTTTGCAGGTCTGTTGCAGAACTGATTTTTCTAGGTTTACGCAGGTCCGCTGAGCGGCCTAGGGTCCGCTGAGCGGAGGTTCTTTTGCAGGAAAATCTCTGTGGAGGTCCGCTGAGTGGAGTTTCTGCAATTTTGTCTGATAATTTTCTGTCTGGGTCCGCTGAGCGGAGCTCAAGCGGACTGTGCGAAATATAGATTTTTCCAAACTTCGTTTCGTTGTATCTTTTGAACCGTAGGTCGTTTCTACGCGCCGTTTGAAGTATTATGGGAACCCTTGAGTATGCTTTATGATAAAGGGGAGTGTGTTGGTGGTTGAATGATTTTTCATAAATGTATTTTGTGAAATGATATTTGTTAATCAAGTATGTTTTGACGGTATATGCGTGTTGTGTGAATATGAACGCCTGAGTGGCAATTTTGGTGATGTATCCGTGTGGAATAATATAACCGGTGTGATGTGGATATGTGACCGAGTTATATTGTTGTTGTTGTTGTTATGTAATCGAGTCATTTGTATGCACAGCATGACATTTCATTACGTTAATGGCGGAATGCTATTAACAGGTGGCCTGCGGGCATTGGTTACCAGTAGGAGCTTAATGCTCGGTAACGGTATATTAGCCTGAGTGGCAAGAGGTCATCAGTGGGAGCTATATGCTCGGTGACGACAGCCTGCGGGCTTCCTGAGTGGAATAAAGTCCCAGCATAATGCTCGGCAAGGTGTATTTGTCATAACGACAAGGAGGAGTTTACTCCGGATTTGGTACCACATGCATATGCATAGTCGAGTCTCATTCATCATCGTCTGTCTTTATAATTTATGTTATCATTCGTGTGTCGCATTACTTATATATTGAGTGTGCTCGACTTAGTGGATTACTTGTTGTATGATTCTTGATGATACTTGTTGGCATTACTATATTTATCATGCTTTTCATTATGAATTATATTCTCACCCTTCTGCCTTAATGTTACCTGCTCGTGGGTAATGTGCAGGTGATCCGCAAGTGTAGGTGATCTCTTTGTAGTCGTCCGTTTTGGTGTCGTCCGCTCGTGATACGTAACACCTAGGGGGGATCGAACACTTATTTTGTAGATAATGCTTATAGGATCCTTTTGATGTATATTTGATCCTTTGGATGTATTCATATTATGTATTTTGGATACCTTCTCATACGGTGTATTTTGGAGGAATGTTGTGGATATTTTGTTTACTGATGCATATATATAAGTATGAATACATTCAGGTGTTTATGAGAATCCTTCCTCTTTGATTATTTGTGTTACGCATCTTTTACGAGTATGTTATGTTTGGTTATGTGGTTACTTAAGTGTAACGCCCTAATTGTTTTTATGAATTTAATTTTTATACTCTGATATTTGTACCTATATGCCTGGGTAGAATTGGGGTGTTACAGTGAAGGCTGAACTCAATAAGGAGTTCGATATGAAAGATCTGGGAGCTGCTTCCAGAATTCTTGGGATTGACATTCGAAGAGATAGAAAGCAGTCGAAATTATGCTTATCTCAATGCCTACGGAAGATTCTCGACAAGTTTGGTATGTCGAACTCAAAGCCTGTTGTGACTCCAACAAACCCTCAATTTAAGCTGAGTATTGATCAGTGTCCCAATACTGATATCGAAAGAGCCTATATGAATAGCATCCCATATGCTAATATAGTTAGTTCTTTGATGTATGCTATGGTATGTACTAGACCCGACATAGCATATGCCCTAAGTCTTGTAAGCAGGTACATGGAGAATCCTGGAAAGGCTCACTGGCAAGCATTGAAGTGGATTTTAAGGTACATAAATGGGTCTCTAAACAGGGTCCTAATTTATGGTGGAGCCTTGGGTGAAGATAATAAAGCAGTAATCGAAGGATATGTCGACTCTGATTATGCAGGTTGTATGGATTCTAGAAAATCTATTTCTGGATATGTTTTCACGATGTTTGGCACTACAATTAATTGGAAAGCAACACTTCATAAGGTTGTTGTTCTATCAACCACTGAAGCGGAGTATATTGCCCTAACTGAAGCTATGAGAGAAGAATTGTGGCTTGATGGTTTTGCGAAGGAGCTGAAACTTCAAGGTCGAGGTATCACTGTTAAATGTGATAGTCAAAGTGCAATACACCTGTCGAAGAACTCAACATATCATGAGCGAACTAAGCACATCGATGTGAGGCTGCATTTGTCAGAGAAGTAATCGAGCGTGGAGAAGTCCAAGTGCTGAAGGTTTCGACTGAGGACAATGTTGCTGATATGATCACCAAGACATTGTCGAGTTGTAAGTTTTTCCACTGTATGTAGTTGATAAAGCTGCATGAAGAAAGCTAGTTTGTTCCCTAATATTGTAGAGTTAGGTCCAAGGTGGAGATTTGTAAGATATTGGATCGAACTCTAGTATGGTTGAAGGGTAGCTTTTTGGTTCGACAGGATTAAGCATGAAGTCGAAGGTTGTTCACATGCTGGTGTCGAAGATGCTAGGGTTGTTAGCATGTTAAATTAGGTTTTAGTGTTTAAATCATAATTTGTTAAGTTAGCTTGTTAATATTTTCATTCAACTCTCACTCCTTACTTTTCTGAATCGCATATATGTGGTGGTCCGCAAGACTTTGTACAAAACAATGCATCTGTTTTTATATAAAACTACCAGACAACAAAACTACTGTTGATTTCGACTACAATTAAACTTATGTATTACTTCACTATATTTGCATAGAACTACTGATGCATACTAAAAATAAGGCAGATATTACACAAAGAACTAGCATGCTTTCAACAGTTATCAAATTCAAGAGAATTAGCTTTCTTCTTTTGTAACTAGTAGAAGACCCGTGCGTCCGCACGGGTAAGTCAAATCTTAAGATGAATAATGTATTACAAACGTAAAAAAAAGAGTTTAAAAGTTCGAATGAGGGAATGTTAATTTAAGATTAACAAAACATAATATAGATGAAATAAGTCTATATATAGTAGTTATGTAAAAAAAGAACATGGAAATGCAATAGTCATTCGTATCTTAGTTAATTCATAATATCACTAATAACTAAAAATATTTAAAAAGAAATATTTATCAAATTACCAACATGATAAATTTAATATGTCTAATAAATATAAATATTTACAAATATGACTAATAACTATAAATATTTACAAATATAATTGATGATTATAAATATTTATAATATTTAAGTATTTAAGTAAAAAATATATTGTGGTAAGAGTGTCCTGTAAAAATAGTTAATTTATGCTAATTATAAATATTTATAATAGTTTGTTGATTAAAATAAAAAACGTATTGTGTTGATAGTGTCTCGTGAAAACTTCTTGGACGAATAACTTTTAATTTTAATTGGTATATAATTTATTTAAATCCAATTATAAAATATGAAATAATAAATTTTATTGTATAATACAATTTAGGCTATAAATGGTTCCAAACATCACATATTTTATTCAAATAATATAAGGAATTGAAAAACTTGAATTTATGATTATAAGTATTTATAATATTTTATTGTTTAAGTAAAAAATGTAGTGTGGTTTTTTTTTGATAAGCAACAGTATATTCAATTTCGAGTACTAGGGGTACTCGAACCCGAATACAAGAAACACCAACAGTTCAACTATACATAGCTGTTACAAAAAATCCAACGGATATTTACTCTATTCGTAAAAATTACAAGGAAGCCGATTGGCGTCTATTTGGAGCCACCACCACGAATGCATTTTAATCTTAAAAATCAATTCATCAACATCCACCACTTCCTCCTTAAAGACGATGTCGTTGCGGGAATTCCAATTACACCACATCGTTGTTAGCCAAATAACACATTGTCTATCCTGCGCCGTCTTGTGCAACAATAAATTATGAAACTTAAGAAAAATACAGCAGCAATTGTCCCCTGGGTTTATCTCTATATCCGTCACCTCCAAATCTAACCAACCAAATATCCTCCGCCAGATTTCTCTCGTGATTGTGCAGTGAATAAAAAGATGATTACAAAATTCTATTATACCATTACACATCACGCACCTGCAATTTTCCGGATTCTTTATGATGCCCCTTTGTTGTAACAATTCCCGCGTCGGTAAGCGCTCTTGCAATAATCTCCAGCCAAAGACTTGAACCTTATGTGGTACTTTGGACTGCCACACGATACGAAAAGCTTCCTTTAGCTGTTCCGATATGGTGTGGTGATAGTGTCCCGTGAAAATAATGAGTTTACGGTAATTATAAATATTTATAATATCTTATTGATTAAATTAAAAAACGTATTGTGGTGATAGTGTCCCGTGAAAATTTCTTATATGAATAGTTTTCAATTTTAATTTATATATAATTTATTTAAATGCAATTATAAAATATGAGATAATAAATTCTCCCGGTTTCTTTAGGCAGTCGGTTAAGTGATTTTTTGTTTCATCTAAAATTCCAACTCAAAACATACATTCTAGTTCTCTCCATTCTACATACGAATAATCGTAGCACACATAATAAATGTTTGAATAACTTTTTTATATCCCATTCATTTCAAGTTCTAAAAAAATATTTTTCTGTCAATATTTAAGTCAACAGACACTCTTTTAATGTTTTTTTATATCAATCCTACCTAATCCAATGATACTCATAAGTCTTTAAAATTTCAAAAAAAAATCATCACGCTACAATTTACACATTTACTAAGAGAAACTCAAAGGAGATAATAACAACAGTAGACTTAATTTTCTTTATTCTTTTCTACATAGTATATTATATTTCTACTATTCAAAAATAAAATGGATGAATATCATGCATGAGGGAGAAGAGCTATAATAAAAAAAACCATGATGGCAACTAAGTAGAATAAATAGAAGGAGCTGAAGTTGTCTGGGTAGAATTAAAAGAAGAAGAAGAACATGAAGTTGTTGACAACATTGAACTCTGAAGAGAAGAAGCCATGGGAATGTTCCAACCATGAAAATAATCGTAAAACTTGTTTAAACCTTGCAAAACCTAAGGAGCTTCATTATGAACCATTGAATCACTACTAGAATGTGAAACAGTGAAACACTCAAATTAATTATTGGTGAATAACAAAAGATTTTTGATTGAGTCTAACTTTGATTATGTCAAATATAATTCTATGCTTATGATGAATTAATTAGACACAAGCTGCTTTCCAGGAACATATTACATTTTGCATACATATTTGCCAAATGATATCCAGCAGAATGGAAGTGGAAAACACATTTCAGTTTAAATTGCTATTGCATAGGAAAGATGAATGTACTTTTTCCTTCTTTAAATTGGATAAATGTCAAATAGGCTATGTACTTTGGCTTAAAGTAAATAACATTTGACCTGTGTGTTATGCAACCTACTGTTGTGCAGTCTAGAAAAACGCAGACAACACACAACTATCAATTTGATTTATCACAGAAAAAAATCAAAGTGCAAGAGATTACACAAAAGATAATATTTCTAATATAGTACAGGAGGTAGCTGTGAGACAGATGGATCAATTGAGAATCATTATCCTATAAAATATAATAATAATAGTACAACATCTTTAACCTATGAATAAGACATATATTAAATTAATTAAGGTATTTTCAACAAAATAGTTGGAGTGTATATGTAACACCCAAGGCCGAAGAAGGCGAGGGGTGGTTGCACCGCATGGAACACCTGAGGCCAATGGGGGCTAGGATGGTCGCTGTAACACCCCTTTTTACCCCATAAATAATAAGCATATAATCAGAGAATAAGCATGCATATAATTAAAAGGGCGTCACATCGACGTTTTCAAAAACTAAAAGCTTTTAAAAACCGACAACATTTATCCACAAAATACAATACACCTGGTCATTTCAAATAACACCTGACATATAATCATAATTCATCCAGAATATGCATTAACAGCGGAAAGTAATACTCATGTGTTTCATATAAATGATACATGTCCCATACCATGATCATATCTCCATAAACAACTCATAAGATAACCATAATCATAATATTTGGCCCAAAGCCTCTCAACGACAAGTAACCAATTAAACAGGTTCACAAGTTATAACAAAATACATAAACAATTAGAACATGAGTTCAACGTCTAAACTACCCAGTGTTACATGACCAGAGCATTGACTCGCTACTTAATTACCAAGCAAACTCAGAAGAAACTCCGACTAGGTCACACGCAAGCTACTAATCGTCAAACCTGCATGTCGCCAAACGAGGGCAACATTAAAACAGAAGGGTGAGAATACAAACCATTGTGAAGAAAGTATAACAGAATATAATGGTTAAATCAACACTTCAAGTAATTAGTCATACTATGTAAAACAGAATAGATAATAGTAATCAACACATATTTCACATGTTATCGAGTATACAACAAGCTTAAATAGTATAATATTTCAATTCTACTATTATATTCTCAATTAAGTACACAATCATAATTCTCACATATTCACACATCTAATCAAATATGTATTCAAACTTCACCCGTTTCAATTATCAAACTCATACGCATATCACAATCACATCAACTTCACATACTCAATTATCGCATAATTTTAATGTGACTCAATACAAGATATGTGACACTATGCATGTGGTACCGAATTGTGAATCCAAAGTTTCACCGCTTTCCGATTCAATATCTAGAATCCAAGCCACGCTTCCGATCCGGACAAGACCAAAGCCCATCAAACGTAAACATATAGTTTACCGCTTCCGATTCACTTTAGAATCTAAGCCTCGCTTATGTTTCAAAGCAAACCACCTTTGTTTCAAGGCATCCATGATATGAATGTATGTACAATGTCAATCAAACATATGCAATTAAGATCATCTCTACCATCTTAATATTTAGCATATCACAATAATTCACTCAATGAATTATTCTACAATATTGTACACAACATTCCCATCACATAAGCATTATTCACATATAATAATCAACACACAAATCCAATCCACCCTTTTTAATTAATACTAGTCATGTTAATTCACAATTTATCAATTATACATGATTTACTCTTTTCATAATAACTAAGAACCATTAGGAGTTTACCATCTAACTACTCCTAGAAGTTTCAACTAAAAATAATACTCATAGGGACATATTCATTCACTACTTAGTATATTTATATATCCATCATAGCAACATTTGTTTTCTTTTAATTTTAATTAGCATACATGGTTGGTAGCAGTGGCATGTCCATCATATAAACATATTGGTAGTGTCATAGTTTCTCTTAGTGTTATAACTAGTATAGTAGTATTTTTATAAAAAAAATAATATGGTGATCTCACATTTCTACCTAGCCCATGATTAGCCAAAGTGGCGTGTGAGCTCAAAGGAGAGCTAGCCACGTTTAGCATCAGCCCCAAACATTATAGACAACTTTATTTTCTTTTAAATGGAACAAAGTTATCACAATAGCATCCTGTTTACTAAGTGTTTTGGTTCATATTCCATTTTTTTCCAAGTGCTAATCATTAGACTAAATAAATAAATAAACTATGCCTAGAATCTACCATTTGATTAAAGCTAAAAGCTGTAACATTTCATTCATTATGTGGCAGTTAGTAATCACCTACCATGGCATGTGGTTTATTTACTTGTTTCTAATAGAGCCAAAAACGCTACAGTGAGGGAAGATGTTGCAAGTGGTATTCATTTTCTTTTAAATGACCAATGGCAAAACCAATAGCAGCCTGTTCCATTAAATGACATATACTATGGTTCATAGTATTACTTGAACACATAGCTAGTACTAGTGGCACTTACAAACACTAAAGTGTGTTGGTTGTCCACGTTGCTACTTGACTAAGGCTAGCAACAGTAGCTGGTAAAATAAAAGAATTAATGAGGTAACACATTTTCCAGTAAACACGGCTACAGCTTTGCCTCGCAGAGACCATGCCATCCGTCCAAGGCTGTATAGTGACATCATTTCGGTGTCACTCACCACTACTTTCTATTTCGTGTTCATCAGTATGTATACACAGGGATGTTGATTTCCAGTATTAATTTGGTTTTTAAATTCCAATTTCTCAACAGTTTTCAGTATAATAAATAGAAACCAAACAAACACATTTTTTTTTAGATTCATCTATAGGCAAATATAAATATAGTAACCTACCCATTACCCCATTATACTAACCCACAATGATTAGGGATTCTCCCCCTTACCTCTTCAATTTCTTCAAACCTAGCTTTTCTCTTTATTCCTCTTTTGCTCCTCTTCTCCTTATTTCCTCTCTTCTCTTCTCTTGAAATGAACTAATGATTCTCCTACTTCTCATTTCCTCTCTTACTATCTTTATTTATGATATTGGGCTTACCCAAATAATTCTACTTCCTAACTAATTAGGCCCAATCATAAAATATAGTAGTCAAATAAATAATTATGCTCCAACAAATAATATTATTACCCTTAATATTATTTTCCGATTAATCCAATTAAATCCGACTTTATCTCAAATAAATAAAATCCAATAATAATATTATTTCTAATATTATTTCTCTACATACTCCACTTTATTAATTCTCCGATTAACCGAATAAATTCCAACTTCACTTAATAATCCGAACATGTTTCTCAATAACACCGACGTTCCAATTAATTATCAAACTTCGTCCAAATTAAGTAAATAAATCCTTATTTAATTTAATTAGTCAGATAATAAAATTCGGGCTGTTACAATTCTCCCCCACTTAAAATATTTTCGTCCTCGAAAATTCAGTCGACACAACCATCTCAACACCCAGACCACATCCACTCTCTCTCTATTCATATCGATACAAAACATTCTACACTTACGACCATACAAAGCTTCAAAAAAATGTCATTTCAACATCCGAAGGAAATACCATGCAACACACAATCCTTTGAGAATTCTAACCATCTCGTTTGCCTCCTACTCAATTCCTTCAATCAAACAAATACTGCAACTCCTGTGCTCACTAAACACTTCGAATCTCAATCCAACAATTAATACCTCTTAAGTTCCAAAACAACCCAACGGCGGATAACATCCATTCATACATCGAATAATTCTTCTCATGAACTTTAAGTTACCTTGAAGCATAAGCTACCACTTATCGATATCTGCATCAACACACCTCAACTCGAAATCCCATATCTAAGAAAATTCACTTCTTCTAACCAAAACTCATATTCAGAAAGCTTTACATAACCTCCTTCTCTTTTAGCACCGATAACCCAATCCTTAAATGTTCAACATGATCATCGTCGCTCTTAGAATCAGATATCCTCAAGAAACATTACCTCATAGAACCTTCCTCCTTCTTACTCGACAAACAGGCGTAACTCTACGACTATACACTCAGGAAATGAACCTCTTCTCAACAATTCCTCAAATCTACTCTTCAACTTCTCCTTGGTCGCTTTACACGCTACTAAGTTAGTAAGACAAGTCTATCTCGTTCACTACGATATCGCCTCCTATCAACAATAGATTAAGGGTGATCAGGTTCTCAATTTGTTAATAGACAGTCGTCAATCATAATGAAACATAAAATACCGTTACTAAACTATAATAGTGTTCCTTCAGAACTTATACTCGAAATCACTTAAACACCAAGATTCAAAATCCCTCTTAAGGTTACAATTACTTGATTCAACTCCAAAAAAAATTCATACCAAAATTCATCAACTTGGTCTAACGGAAAACAACTTAAATCAATTCTCAAAATCTCTACCAAGATGCTCAACGGATAATTCAAACATGCCAAAAGGAGTAGAAACAAAGCCACAACAGTTGTATCAATATCTATACTTCTATGCATAACAGATAAAACAAGATCCAATCTTATAGCACAATCCAAAGAATAAAATAATGCGTTGCACCATTATCAATAATAAAGCACGTACCTCAGATTAACTTATCCTTAGTATTAGTCTCAGCACTAGACAACGCAGACACTTTTTCTTTCGCTTGCTCCTTCTTTGGCTTATCGCACATGGCACAATTGTGTCCTTGCTCACCACAACTGTAGCAATTCCTACTCGAGCCAATTCCACAATCAACAGTTTTGTGACCCCTCTCGCCACACCTGTAGCACTTAATCGAAGTAGAATCTCCTCCCCCACTTGGCTTCTTGCCAAGACCAGATTGTTCCCTCATGTCATCATACGATTTCTCACAGAATTGTTCTCCTCCTCATTTCAACTGTAGAAACCTCACTTCTTTCTTTCCACGCACATTTTCTGGAAAATAGTTTCCCAAAAATGCATCACGGAAAAGAGTCCAAGTAACTTCAATACCTTCTATTTCAAATCTCCGCACAGTATTACTCCACTAAACGTCAGCTTCTTTTGTCAGCACGTGAGTACCAAACTATACCTTCTGTACATCAGTACAACTCACGACTTGAAAGATCTTCTCAATTTCTCTCATCCATGCGTGCGTTTTGTCCGGTCCATAACCTCCTTCAAATATCGACGGTTTGCACCTTTGAAAGTCTCCAAAAGCACGGAACTCATCCTTTCCTCCATAACCGACATTCTCTTGCGGTTCTTGTCCAATCGCACCAGTCCGCCTCATCATTGCCTCAACATCAATGTCAACATTCCTTCCCGCAGCCATCGTCCTAAACAACCAAACAACCAGACAAAATAGTATCGATCGTGTCAGATACACGAATCAAATACAACAGGATAAAAGACAATAATAACCTTGACCAACTGGTCGACCAGGCTCTGATACCACTAATGTAACACCCCTTTTTACCCCATAAATAATAAGCATATAATCAGAGAATAAGCATGCATATAATTAAAAGGGCGTCACATCGACGTTTTCAAAAACTAAAAGCTTTTAAAAACCGACAACATTTATCCACAAAATACAATACACCTGGTCATTTCAAATAACACCTGACATATAATCATAATTCATCCAGAATATGCATTAACAGCGGAAAGTAATACTCATGTGTTTCATATAAATGATACATGTCCCATACCATGATCATATCTCCATAAACAACTCATAAGATAACCATAATCATAATATCTGGCCCAAAGCCTCTCAACGACAAGTAACCAATTAAACAGGTTCACAAGTTATAACAAAATACATAAACAATTAGAACATGAGTTCAACGTCTAAACTACCCAGTGTTACATGACCAGAGCATTGACTCGCTACTTAATTACCAAGCAAACTCAGAAGAAACTCCGACTAGGTCACACGCAAGCTACTAATCGTCAAACCTGCATGTCGCCAAACGAGGGCAACATTAAAACAGAAGGGTGAGAATACAAACCATTATGAAGAAAGTATAACAGAATATAATGGTTAAATCAACACTTCAAGTAATTAGTCATACTATGTAAAACAGAATAGATAATAGTAATCAACACATATTTCACATGTTATCGAGTATACAACAAGCTTAAATAGTATAATATTTCAATTCTACTATTATATTCTCAATTAAGTACACAATCATAATTCTCACATATTCACACATCTAATCAAATATGTATTCAAACTTCACCCGTTTCAATTATCAAACTCATACGCATATCACAATCACATCAACTTCACATACTCAATTATCGCATAATTTTAATGTGACTCAATGCAAGATATGTGACACTATGCATGTGGTACCGAATTGTGAATCCAAAGTTTCACCGCTTTCCGATTCAATATCTAGAATCCAAGCCACGCTTCCGATCCGGACAAGACCAAAGCCCATCAAACGTAAACATATAGTTTACCGCTTCCGATTCACTTTAGAATCTAAGCCTCGCTTATGTTTCAAAGCAAACCACCTTTGTTTCAAGGCATCCATGATATGAATGTATGTACAATGTCAATCAAACATATGCAATTAAGATCATCTCTACCATCTTAATATTTAGCATATCACAATAATTCACTCAATGAATTATTCTACAATATTGTACACAACATTCCCATCACATAAGCATTATTCACATATAATAATCAACACACAAATCCAATCCACCCTTTTTAATTAATACTAGTCATGTTAATTCACAATTTATCAATTATACATGATTTACTCTTTTCATAATAACTAAGAACCATTAGGAGTTTACCATCTAACTACTCCTAGAAGTTTCAACTAAAAATAATACTCATAGGGACATATTCATTCACTACTTAGTATATTTATATATCCATCATAGCAACATTTGTTTTCTTTTAATTTTAATTAGCATACATGGTTGGTAGCAGTGGCATGTCCATCATATAAACATATTGGTAGTGTCATAGTTTCTCTTAGTGTTATAACTAGTATAGTAGTATTTTTATAAAAAAAATAATATGGTGATCTCACATTTCTACCTAGCCCATGATTAGCCAAAGTGGCGTGTGAGCTCAAAGGAGAGCTAGCCACGTTTAGCATCAGCCCCAAACATTATAGACAACTTTATTTTCTTTTAAATGGAACAAAGTTATCACAATAGCATCCTGTTTACTAAGTGTTTTGGTTCATATTCCATTTTTTTCCAAGTGCTAATCATTAGACTAAATAAATAAATAAACTATGCCTAGAATCTACCATTTGATTAAAGCTAAAAGCTGTAACATTTCATTCATTATGTGGCAGTTAGTAACCACCTACCATGGCATGTGGTTTATTTACTTGTTTCTAATAGAGCCAAAAACGCTACAGTGAGGGAAGATGTTGCAAGTGGTATTCATTTTCTTTTAAATGACCAATGGCAAAACCAATAGCAGCCTGTTCCATTAAATGACATATACTATGGTTCATAGTATTACTTGAACACATAGCTAGTACTAGTGGCACTTACAAACACTAAAGTGTGTTGGTTGTCCACGTTGCTACTTGACTAAGGCTAGCAACAGTAGCTGGTAAAATAAAAGAATTAATGAGGTAACACATTTTCCAGTAAACACGGCTACAGCTTTGCCTCGTAGAGACCATGCCATCCGTCCAAGGCTGTATAGTGACATCATTTCGGTGTCACTCACCACTACTTTCTATTTCGTGTTCATCAGTATGTATACACAGGGATGTTGATTTCCAGTATTAATTTGGTTTTTAAATTCCAATTTCTCAACAGTTTTCAGTATAATAAATAGAAACCAAACAAACACATTTTTTTTTTAGATTCATCTATAGGCAAATATAAATATAGTAACCTACCCATTACCCCATTATACTAACCCACAATGATTAGGGATTCTCCCCCTTACCTCTTCAATTTCTTCAAACCTAGCTTTTCTCTTTATTCCTCTTTTGCTCCCCTTCTCCTTATTTCCTCTCTTCTCTTCTCTTGAAATGAACTAATGATTCTCCTACTTCTCATTTCCTCTCTTACTATCTTTATTTATGATATTGGGCTTACCCAAATAATTCTACTTCCTAACTAATTAGGCCCAATCATAAAATATAGTAGTCAAATAAATAATTATGCTCCAACAAATAATATTATTACCCTTAATATTATTTTCCGATTAATCCAATTAAATCCGACTTTATCTCAAATAAATAAAATCCAATAATAATATTATTTCTAATATTATTTCTCTACATACTCCACTTTATTAATTCTCCGATTAACCGAATAAATTCCAACTTCACTTAATAATCCGAACATGTTTCTCAATAACACCGACGTTCCAATTAATTATCAAACTTCGTCCAAATTAAGTAAATAAATCCTTATTTAATTTAATTAGTCAGATAATAAAATTCGGGCTGTTACAATTCTCCCCCACTTAAAATATTTTCGTCCTCGAAAATTCAGTCGACACAACCATCTCAACACCCAGACCACATCCACTCTCTCTCTATTCATATCGATACAAAACATTCTACACTTACGACCATACAAAGCTTCAAAAAAATGTCATTTCAACATCCGAAGGAAATACCATGCAACACACAATCCTTTGAGAATTCTAACCATCTCGTTTGCCTCCTACTCAATTCCTTCAATCAAACAAATACTGCAACTCCTGTGCTCACTAAACACTTCGAATCTCAATCCAACAATTAATACCTCTTAAGTTCCAAAACAACCCAACGGCGGATAACATCCATTCATACATCGAATAATTCTTCTCATGAACTTTAAGTTACCTTGAAGCATAAGCTACCACTTATCGATATCTGCATCAACACACCTCAACTCGAAATCCCATATCTAAGAAAATTCACTTCTTCTAACCAAAACTCATATTCAGAAAGCTTTACATAACCTCCTTCTCTTTTAGCACCGATAACCCAATCCTTAAATGTTCAACATGATCATCGTCGCTCTTAGAATCAGATATCCTCAAGAAACATTACCTCATAGAACCTTCCTCCTTCTTACTCGACAAACAGGCGTAACTCTACGACTATACACTCAGGAAATGAACCTCTTCTCAACAATTCCTCAAATCTACTCTTCAACTTCTCCTTGGTCGCTTTACACGCTACTAAGTTAGTAAGACAAGTCTATCTCGTTCACTACGATATCGCCTCCTATCAACAATAGATTAAGGGTGATCAGGTTCTCAATTTGTTAATAGACAGTCGTCAATCATAATGAAACATAAAATACCGTTACTAAACTATAATAGTGTTCCTTCAGAACTTATACTCGAAATCACTTAAACACCAAGATTCAAAATCCCTCTTAAGGTTACAATTACTTGATTCAACTCCAAAAAAAATTCATACCAAAATTCATCAACTTGGTCTAACGGAAAACAACTTAAATCAATTCTCAAAATCTCTACCAAGATGCTCAACGGATAATTCAAACATGCCAAAAGGAGTAGAAACAAAGCCACAACAGTTGTATCAATATCTATACTTCTATGCATAACAGATAAAACAAGATCCAATCTTATAGCACAATCCAAAGAATAAAATAATGCGTTGCACCATTATCAATAATAAAGCACGTACCTCAGATTAACTTATCCTTAGTATTAGTCTCAGCACTAGACAACGCAGACACTTTTTCTTTCGCTTGCTCCTTCTTTGGCTTATCGCACATGGCACAATTGTGTCCTTGCTCACCACAACTGTAGCAATTCCTACTCGAGCCAATTCCACAATCAACAGTTTTGTGACCCCTCTCGCCACACCTGTAGAACTTAATCGAAGTAGAATCTCCTCCCCCACTTGGCTTCTTGCCAAGACCAGATTGTTCCCTCATGTCATCATACGATTTCTCACAGAATTGTTCTCCTCCTCATTTCAACTGTAGAAACCTCACTTCTTTCTTTCCACGCACATTTTCTGGAAAATAGTTTCCCAAAAATGCATCACGGAAAAGAGTCCAAGTAACTTCAATACCTTCTATTTCAAATCTCCGCACAGTATTACTCCACTAAACGTCAGCTTCTTTTGTCAGCACGTGAGTACCAAACTATACCTTCTGTACATCAGTACAACTCACGACTTGAAAGATCTTCTCAATTTCTCTCATCCATGCGTGCGTTTTGTCCGGTCCATAACCTCCTTCAAATATCGACGGTTTGCACCTTTGAAAGTCTCCAAAAGCACGGAACTCATCCTTTCCTCCATAACCGACATTCTCTTGCGGTTCTTGTCCAATCGCACCAGTCCGCCTCATCATTGCCTCAACATCAATGTCAACATTCCTTCCCGCAGCCATCGTCCTAAACAACCAAACAACCAGACAAAATAGTATCGATCGTGTCAGATACACGAATCAAATACAACAGGATAAAAGACAATAATAACCTTGACCAACTGGTCGACCAGGCTCTGATACCACTAATGTAACACCCCTTTTTACCCCATAAATAATAAGCATATAATCAGAGAATAAGCATGCATATAATTAAAAGGGCGTCACATCGACGTTTTCAAAAACTAAAAGCTTTTAAAAACCGACAACATTTATCCACAAAATACAATACACCTGGTCATTTCAAATAACACCTGACATATAATCATAATTCATCCAGAATATGCATTAACAGCGGAAAGTAATACTCATGTGTTTCATATAAATGATACATGTCCCATACCATGATCATATCTCCATAAACAACTCATAAGATAACCATAATCATAATATCTGGCCCAAAGCCTCTCAACGACAAGTAACCAATTAAACAGGTTCACAAGTTATAACAAAATACATAAACAATTAGAACATGAGTTCAACGTCTAAACTACCCAGTGTTACATGACCAGAGCATTGACTCGCTACTTAATTACCAAGCAAACTCAGAAGAAACTCCGACTAGGTCACACACAAGCTACTAATCGTCAAACCTGCATGTCGCCAAACGAGGGCAACATTAAAACAGAAGGGTGAGAATACAAACCATTATGAAGAAAGTATAACAGAATATAATGGTTAAATCAACACTTCAAGTAATTAGTCATACTATGTAAAACAGAATAGATAATAGTAATCAACACATATTTCACATGTTATCGAGTATACAACAAGCTTAAATAGTATAATATTTCAATTCTACTATTATATTCTCAATTAAGTACACAATCATAATTCTCACATATTCACACATCTAATCAAATATGTATTCAAACTTCACCCGTTTCAATTATCAAACTCATACGCATATCACAATCACATCAACTTCACATACTCAATTATCGCATAATTTTAATGTGACTCAATGCAAGATATGTGACACTATGCATGTGGTACCGAATTGTGAATCCAAAGTTTCACCGCTTTCCGATTCAATATCTAGAATCCAAGCCACGCTTCCGATCCGGACAAGACCAAAGCCCATCAAACGTAAACATATAGTTTACCGCTTCCGATTCACTTTAGAATCTAAGCCTCGCTTATGTTTCAAAGCAAACCACCTTTGTTTCAAGGCATCCATGATATGAATGTATGTACAATGTCAATCAAACATATGCAATTAAGATCATCTCTACCATCTTAATATTTAGCATATCACAATAATTCACTCAATGAATTATTCTACAATATTGTACACAACATTCCCATCACATAAGCATTATTCACATATAATAATCAACACACAAATCCAATCCACCCTTTTTAATTAATACTAGTCATGTTAATTCACAATTTATCAATTATACATGATTTACTCTTTTCATAATAACTAAGAACCATTAGGAGTTTACCATCTAACTACTCCTAGAAGTTTCAACTAAAAATAATACTCATAGGGACATATTCATTCACTACTTAGTATATTTATATATCCATCATAGCAACATTTGTTTTCTTTTAATTTTAATTAGCATACATGGTTGGTAGCAGTGGCATGTCCATCATATAAACATATTGGTAGTGTCATAGTTTCTCTTAGTGTTATAACTAGTATAGTAGTATTTTTATAAAAAAAATAATATGGTGATCTCACATTTCTACCTAGCCCATGATTAGCCAAAGTGGCGTGTGAGCTCAAAGGAGAGCTAGCCACGTTTAGCATCAGCCCCAAACATTATAGACAACTTTATTTTCTTTTAAATGGAACAAAGTTATCACAATAGCATCCTGTTTACTAAGTGTTTTGGTTCATATTCCATTTTTTTCCAAGTGCTAATCATTAGACTAAATAAATAAATAAACTATGCCTAGAATCTACCATTTGATTAAAGCTAAAAGCTGTAACATTTCATTCATTATGTGGCAGTTAGTAACCACCTACCATGGCATGTGGTTTATTTACTTGTTTCTAATAGAGCCAAAAACGCTACAGTGAGGGAAGATGTTGCAAGTGGTATTCATTTTCTTTTAAATGACCAATGGCAAAACCAATAGCAGTCTGTTCCATTAAATGACATATACTATGGTTCATAGTATTACTTGAACACATAGCTAGTACTAGTGGCACTTACAAACACTAAAGTGTGTTGGTTGTCCACGTTGCTACTTGACTAAGGCTAGCAACAGTAGCTGGTAAAATAAAAGAATTAATGAGGTAACACATTTTCCAGTAAACACGGCTACAGCTTTGCCTCGCAGAGACCATGCCATCCGTCCAAGGCTGTATAGTGACATCATTTCGGTGTCACTCACCACTACTTTCTATTTCGTGTTCATCAGTATGTATACACAGGGATGTTGATTTCCAGTATTAATTTGGTTTTTAAATTCCAATTTCTCAACAGTTTTCAGTATAATAAATAGAAACCAAACAAACACATTTTTTTTTTAGATTCATCTATAGGCAAATATAAATATAGTAACCTACCCATTACCCCATTATACTAACCCACAATGATTAGGGATTCTCCCCCTTACCTCTTCAATTTCTTCAAACCTAGCTTTTCTCTTTATTCCTCTTTTGCTCCTCTTCTCCTTATTTCCTCTCTTCTCTTCTCTTGAAATGAACTAATGATTCTCCTACTTCTCATTTCCTCTCTTACTATCTTTATTTATGATATTGGGCTTACCCAAATAATTCTACTTCCTAACTAATTAGGCCCAATCATAAAATATAGTAGTCAAATAAATAATTATGCTCCAACAAATAATATTATTACCCTTAATATTATTTTCCGATTAATCCAATTAAATCCGACTTTATCTCAAATAAATAAAATCCAATAATAATATTATTTCTCTACATACTCCACTTTATTAATTCTCCGATTAACCGAATAAATTCCAACTTCACTTAATAATCCGAACATGTTTCTCAATAACACCGACGATCCAATTAATTATCAAACTTCGTCCAAATTAAGTAAATAAATCCTTATTTAATTTAATTAGTCAGATCATAAAATTCGGGCTGTTACAGTCGCCACATCGGAATGAGAGGGATCCGGAGGCTGTGCAGGGATGAGACTGCATGGTTGAAAGATGTCTTATAAGGATTGATGGGTACTACCTATACCAACAAGATGCATCTTCTTTTCGGGAGCCCGTTCAATAAGAACTTCACAGTTAAGCGTGCTCGACTTGGAGTAGTATTGGGATGGGTGACCTTCTGGGAAGTTTCTTGGAAAGCGTGCGAGTGAGGTCAAAGCATGCTGAAAAGACCCGTGTTGGTTTGTGGGGTCAGTCAATCATCCCGAAAGCAGTCTGGGGCGTTACAGTATACACAATCAAAGTGAAAAAGTTGTTTGAAATAGGTAACTTTTGTCAAATGAAGGCTACTGCCCAGCATGTTCATAGGTCATAAAAGTATAACTTTTTCATCAAAAAACTTCAAATGTATGTTAATCAACTTTTTAAAAATATAAGAAAATGTTGACTGTCAAATTAAATAACTATAAATTTCAGTTGGATTGTTCATGTTCATTGTTTAGATTGAGTTATTAAGTGAATATACTCTATTTAAAGTTAGTCATGAAATAACTTGGTCATTTCTATTAATAAAATATATGAATACTTTTGCTAACAAAAATGCAACTGATTTGTTAGTTTTTTTCCTTCATGTTCTATTTTCTTAAGGAACAATAAGTCCCAATTCAAGAAAGTACACTAAATCAGATTCACCAATCAATTTGAAGAATAGCAAGTTAGATTTCAAACTAGTTTGATAATAAATTAGAAAGGGATTGAACAAAGAGAAATAAAATTGAGATGAAACTAAGTGTTTGACATACATTAAATGTTGATTGACAGGTTGTCTGTTGCAGCAGCATGCTAGCTAGATATAGTGATATAAATTTTTTCCACTGATATCCTCAAGCATGGGTATGAAAAGTTAAAAAGTAAGACATAAGATTAAAAATCAGGTAAAGAAGTAAGGACATTACACAGGTATCCATGAGTTATTGTGCTGATGTAGACAGAATTTCCGGATCGTAGGCATGGTTATATTTCAACAGTTTGTGTTGAACTATGATTTTTTGATAAAACTTTTGGATCCTACACTGCACGAGTAGCTGTGAAAATATGTCAATCAATATGCTGGCTCGTAGCAGGATTTGAGCCTAAAAGAACATAAAGCTACTCTGCAGCAAGAAATGTCACAAGTTAAAATATATATGAGGAAATGATAATCACCAGTTAAAATAAAGCTAGCCTAAAAAAGCATTAAACTTGGATGATCAAATCTAACAATAGCATTGTGGCTTGGTTAGATGCTAACTTAGGTGAAGTAAATAAACTATATACTTGCGTTTACTAAGTTGTTTATGAACCTTGTTTTCAAACCTAGCATATAAACACCTATTTCAAACCACAATGCTACAAACTCCAAAACAAAAAATTAGATACATTAAGATTATAGGCCCAAAGTTTTGAAATAGTTTGATATAAATAAATTTTTTATTAGAATTATAATGTTTTTTATTAGGAATCAATCAGTAAATTATATTAACCTATATTTTTGAACTCTGATATGAACATAGTTGGATTTCATATTAAGAAATGCATTTCTAAAACATTATCATGTATAATGCATTTCAATAACCACAAATTTAGAATGGCATCACACTTTACACTCTTTAACACTGAAATAAGCAAAAATAAGCTCTACAACATCCGACGAAGACGAAAAGAAGCGAAGTTTCAAGCTTTACAGCATAAGAAGAAGATAAAGTTTACATTTTTACAGTCCCAAACTCATTGAAAAGAAAGTTTTTATTTTTACAGTAAAAGCAAGTAAAAGCAAACTCAAAGATGCAACCAAACTCACTGAAACTAAGAAGATAAAACACGAAAACAAAATCACTGAAACTAAGAAAAAACTGAAAAACATTGGAAGCCATATGCAAAATATTACGAAGATTCATAAAGTCAGCATCAATAGTTTAAAACATTGAAAAACATTGAAAACTGCATTTTATTCTCAACATTAATAGTTTAAAAATCAAAACTTTATAGTTACTTTGACATTTTGTTTCAAAGTACTTTGACAGAAAATCAGAATTTTGAGTTTAAAAATCAGAGCTTTGAGAAAAGGGAGAAATGAAGAACATCAATAGTTTAAAAATCAGAACTTTGACATGTTGTTTAAATATGCTAAAACCAAAACGCAGAAGGAAGAGTTTCGGGAAATCATGTCACAACACCAAAACCAAAACGCAGCAGTCATGAACCGTGATGCAGCAGTCATTCATGAAGAAGAAGAAGAAGAGATAAGGGAGAAAAGGGAGAGTATTACCGATGGAATCCAATGGAGGTGTGATGGAAGAATAGCTTATGAGCTTGGAAAGTAGAGAGAGAAGACTCGTTGGAGAATTTTAAAGGGCAAAAGAGAGGGAAATATTGAAAGGATTTTGTCTAACGTGTAAAAGGGTTTATTCATGTTCCGTATTACCCAATGGATCAAAGGCATAATGAATAGATATTATGGGCAAAGTAAATGCAAAATTGAGAAAGGGGTGTCACTTGGAATAAAGGAAGGATATTATTGGTTCATAAGAAATTTGATTTAGCAAATTACTACGATGGATATTGTTTAGTGCAAGTTTTAAAAAGCAAAAGGATAAATTAGGGTGTTAATAGACATATTCTAATCTTAGTTAGGTAGTTGATTATGTTTTTACAGATGTGATATATACAACTATATCATTGAAACTCAATACTGTATGCCTCCATGGTTTTGGAATGACCAGCTATTCACTACTCATTTGCGTTTATATATTCATGGTGACATAATGGGTGTTTAATTTCATCACCATAAATAACATGTCAATATGCAATTCATAGAGGTATAACAAATCACATACTTTATTGCTTTCACGTTTTGGTTTCATGGGCACGTGTAATAGTGGTCCACCATATATATATATATATATATATATATATATATATATATATATATATATATATATATATATATATATATATATATATATATATATATATATATATATAGGGTATATCATATGAGAATGACATATCTATATGAGAATATGAGAATGAACCCAAACCATTGGATTTTAAAATAAATGGTGGAGATTATGAGTGAATCTTTTTTTTCTCTCTCCTACTTCATTTATTTCAAGATACAGGAGAGAAAAAAAAAGATTCACTCATAATCTCCACCATTTATTTTAAAATCCAATGGTTCAGATTCATTCTCACATTCTCATATAGATATGTCATTCTCATATGATATGCTATATATATATATATATATATATATATATATATATATATATATATATATATATATATATATATATATATATATATATATATATATATATATATATATATATATATATATATATATATATATATATATATATATATATATATATATATTCCACTTACTACACTATTCTCTCCCCAAACACATCTTATACACTCAATCAACTATTCCCTACTTAATCATTCTACAATACACTATAATACATGGTTGTGACAATGATAAAATCAACTTGAGTTTGTTCACGATAATTGTTTTCACTAATGGCTTTTCATTTGTTTTTTATTTACTCCATGCATTCAACATTATGAAAACTTGCTTCATATGGCCTATTTGTAGTTCAAACAACAACAATATTTGAAGAAACAATATCAATATATATATATATATATATATATATATATATATATATATATATATATATATATATATATATATATATATATATATATATATATATATATATATATATATATTTATCCCAACTTAAATACATATTACAATTTGAAACGTAATAAACTTCATGAAAACATTCTTAGACAATACTACTAATAACATTCAGGATCATTCATCATGGGTTTTACACAAAATGATGCAACAAAATAAAGTTAGACCACCATTGTGGTTCTAACATACATACTTCAAAACACTTAACATATCTAACTATTAAACCTTTTGTCACCAACAATCACTACAATTCTACCTTCTACATCAAAAACACTTAGTCTTCCTACACCTATTCAACAAATTTTTCACTACTGGATCCTTTAGTAAAACCATCACTCTAACGGTTGAGCAAACTCACGTACACACGTCTTGGCGGGCAATGTATTATGAAGCACACAATGTCACCTTTTCTAACCTTCCTCTCTTTAGCGTACTCGTACCATCCTCGTCCTATGAATTTCTCATTCTTAAAGACCTTTTTGTTTCTCTTCGTGCAATGGACTCCACTATAGTAGTTCTCACCAGTATCTTCGTCAATTAGCTTAATCGCTCTCTGGTTCCATTACAAGTAGTGCTTTGTCACACACCTTCCAGTATCTTCATCAATTAGCTCAACCGCTCGTTGGTTCCAATACAAGTAGTGCTTTGTCACACACCTTGGAAAATACTGCAGAGGGACCAAAATGAAGATGAGGTCATGTTGGTGGTATTCTAGAGGTGGTATGTGATAAATTATGGTGTTGCAGGATTCTGCAGAGGAAAACTGGTTTTTTTTGACACTTTTTGCACTATACTTCCACTGGTGGAAGATATGCTTTAAAACTGCACCGGACACTTTTCTCACTATACTTCCAATGGTGGAAGATATGCTTTAAAACTGCTATTTTATTGAATTCACCACCAACTGCTGTATGTTTCTTAACATTACAAAGCCTTTATATAGGCTTGAATCAAAACTGACTTAGAAGACAATAAGATGATAATTAAGACGAGGACTCTTTGGTTCTCTCAATCTTAATGATACAATTCTAACATAAAGACAATCATTATAATGTGATGGTTACACTTCTTTCATAATGCTCACTAATAGTGGTGGTTACAACACATTAATTTTAACACTCCCCCTTAATGTGTTGCTCTTTAACTCCCATTGCTTCTCTAAGTTGCTGAAATCTTCCTCTTGGTAGTGCTTTAGTAAAAATGTCTGCAAGCTGCTCTTATGAATTGCAGAACACTAACTGCACATCACCATCTTCGATCACACTTCGAATGAAGTGGTGCTTTATATTAATATGTCTTGTTCGACTGTGGAAAACAGGATTCTTCGCCATGGCTATTGCTGATTTATTGTCACAGTGAAGCAGCAGACTTTCTTCTTGCTTTTCTCCGATATCTTCAAGTATTCTTCTCAACCACAATGATTGTTGTGTAGCCAAACCAGCTGCCATATATTCTGCTTCAGCTAAAGATTGCACTACAGTGTCTTGTTTCTTCGAACACCAAGAAATTACTCCTGAACCCCGGCTGAACACATAACCAGAAGTGCTTTTCATGTCATCAACACTTCTAGCCCAATCACTGTCACAATAGCCTTTAATTTCGAGTTTAAAACTCTTTTCAAACCTGATTCCATGCTCCATGGTTCCCATGACATACCTTAGAACTCTTTTTGCTGCTCCAAGGTGTAAGTGACTCGGTTTACTCATGAACCTTGAGAGTAAACTAGCAGCAAACATTAAATCGGGTCGTGTAGCTGTTAGATAAAACGAACTTCCAACCAAATTTCTATACATGCTTGCATCTACTAATCTTCCACCATCTTCCTTTTTTAATTTTTCATTCACCACTAAAGGAATATCAACAGGTTTGCAGCCATTCATGCCAAACTTTTTCAAAATATTTTCAGCATATCTTCTTTGACAAATAAAAACTCCATATTCATCTTGGTAAACCTCAATACCAAGAAAATGATGCAGCAAGCCAAGATCACTCATCTCATATTTTTTCATCATTTCTATTTTAAAATTTTCAACCATTTTCTTGTTGTTACCTGTATATGTAACACCCCTTTTATACCCCAAAATAAATAAGCATATAATCAGAGAATAAGCATGCATATAATTCAAAAGGGCGTCACATCGACGTTTTCAAAAAAACTAAAAGCTTTTAAAAACCGACAGCATTTATCTACAATATACAATACACCTGGTCATTTCAAATAACACCTAAACATTTAATTACAATTCACACAGAATATGCATTCACAGCGGAAAATACTAAAATACTCATGTATTTCATAAAATGATTCATGTCCCATACCATGATCATATCTCAATAATCATCTCAACAAAATAAGCCATAATCAGGATATTTGGCTTAAAAGCCTCTCAACAACAAGTAGCCAAATAAACAGGTTATCAAGTCATAACATAATACATAACCAAATAGAAACATGAGTTCAACACGACTAGTCTACCCAGTGTTACATGACCAGAGCATCGACTCACTACCTAATATCCAACAAACACGGAAGAATCTCCGGCTAGTTCACGCACGAGCTACTAAACTCCAGAACCTGCATGTCGCCAAACGAGGGCAACATTAAAACAGAAGGGTGAGAATACAAACCATTATGAAGAAAGTATAATGAGATACAATGGTTAAATCAACAATTATAGGAATACATTACACTTGCCTAATCATAAAATTAATGCTAATCATAATTCACATATATTAATCATACACCAAGTATAAGAGTATAATATCTCAATACTATATTCTCAATTATACTCATAGCCATAATTATCACATATTCCCGCATTTAACCAATTACGTATTCAAACATCACCCATTCTCAATTATCAACTAATACAAATATCGCTACAACCCCAAGTGTACATAATCAATTACCAAACTCATACACATAGCATTACGACATCAATGCACATAATCAATTGTTCACTCGTACACTTATTACAACAACATAATGCACATAATCAATTATCACAATCATGCACATATCATGACAACATAATGCACATAGTCAACTATCACATAGCTCTAATGTGACTCAATGAAACATGTGACACTATACATGTGGTACCAATGTGAAATTCTAAGTTTCACCGGCCTCCGATTCATATCTCTAGAATCTAAGCCACACTTCCGATCCGGACAAGACCAAAGTCCACCAATTGTAAACATATAGTTTACGGCTTCCGATTCACTCTAGAATCCAAGCCCGCTTGTGTTTCAAAGCAAATCCACCTGTGTTTCAAGGCACACTATTATATGAATGTATGTACAATATCACAAATATATGCAATTAAGATCATCTCTACCATCTTAACTTTCCGCATATCACAATAATTCAACTCTACGAATTATCCACCAATTGTACACAACATTCACAACACACACACATCATTCACATATGAGAGGTCAATTAATCAATTACGATTCACACAATCCAATTAACACTAGTAACCATACTATCTCATGTTAATTCTCATTTACCGCATATATATGAATATACACATTATCAAAACAACATCATTGACATAGCAATATATTATTCTCGACATAAATATTCAACCAAAACACAATTACGGTCAAATTCTCAAAATACCGTAATTTTCCGATAAACCGAATAATAGATCCAAGTCCGAACATAATCCAATCAAATCAACTCAATGCAATCAATACAACTATTAATTATCAATTAATATTATCTACTGTCAACAAAACTATTTTTATTGAAAAGAATGTCACGCTAGCTTTCTAACGCTTCGAACGGTACTCAAAACGGATTCACGGTTTGAAAGTTATGAATTTGTAAAATTTTCAACGAGAATACAAACACCGACATCAAAAACTAACAACTCTAAACATATAAGAATAACTCTTATGAATTTAATTGGCTAACGGTCTGACTCAAAGTAATAATAAAATAACCTTAAAGAGTCAAATACCCTCAATTTTAATTATCTGACTCATCGGGTTCAACTCTAAGCAATTTAAAAACAACTCTAACAACTCTAAACATGTCAGAGTTACTCAAACAAATAAAAATATATCTCTAAAGTATTTCAAAATACTCTAAAATACTCAATTGACAACACTGACATAATAAAAATTGACTTGATTAGCTAAATAACTCAAACTCAATTTTGTTAATGACTCAAATTTAAGTTTAAACATACCAATTTATTTAAATAAACAATAGTATATATTTATTATTATATTTGATTAAAAGTAGTGTAATCTACTAAATCTGTACTAACAGTATGTTTGTGTGATGATATTATTTATTTATTTTCATAAGTAGTATGGTTCATTTAATTAAAACTAACAGTATGTAGTAACAAATCAATACTATCTACCTTGCTTTGTTTTTAAAACATATGTACTGATTGTTCATGCACTGAGTGTTGCGGACAGCATAACTATCTCTAATGGAAATTGTATATCAAATTGTTAATGAAATGACACTACATTATACATCAATTTAGCATATCTATCAAATTTTTCTATTCAATCTAACAAAACAATAGCTGCTACAGTATCAGCCACTTTGTCATTCCTCATTTAATTCTTAAGTAAAGCTACAACGTATGTATTAAGGAAGCCAACTAAGCCATATATAATGGAATAAATCGGTACTGTAATGCATATTTATCTCTAATATCGGAGCTGTATATAATTAAAGACAACCATAAGAATATCGTTATCAAATTATATGTATTAAATCACACAAATTTAATACCAATAAAATCAGCAGAACATCAATTTATCATAAAACCATAGAGATGTAGGAGTTTCAACCTAAACATGTCAAAACCTAAAAATTGAAGAACAAAATTCTTAAATCATATAGCTACCCATTGACCCAATCATACTAGCCCATAATAATAAGGATTCTCCCCCTTACCTTGAATCAATCTCCTTCTATCTTCTAGTTTCTCCCCAAATCCTCTTCTCTTCTCTTCTAGCCTCCTTTTTCTTCCTTTTCCCCAAATGAGTTATATCCTCTAAAACTCTATTTTCCTTACTATCTCTATTTTTAATGGGCTTAACCCACAATCATTTTCATATTTTATTTCTACTACTTAAGCCCAATTAATTATATCTCTCTAATAACTTAATTAACTTATTAAACCCAATAAACACAATTATACACAAAATTAAGTAATTCAATTAATTATTATATCTCATAACAATTAAATAATTATTTAACACACCAAGTAAAATAAAATAATATAATAAAATAAATACGGATAAAATCCTCTAATAACTCAATGTCTCATATTTCCGGTATAATCTTAATTACTTGGAAAATTTCCAAAACGCTAAATATTAACTCATTAATATTTCTAACACTAAAAATATTAAAATTTTTGATTAAATATTAATCCGCTATCCCGAACTAATATCGACTAAATCGTCCCAAAACGCGAAAATTTTAATAAACATCAGAAATGACTAAATTAAGCAAATAATTATTAAAAAAACCAAATAATAGAATTCCTAATATAATTAATAAAAATATTAATAAAAATCAGGATGTTACAGTATACACCAAATCATCAACATAAAGGGCAACAAGAAGGATATCATCTTTACCTTGATGCTTCACATACAAGGTATGCTCACTCTGACTTCTTTGAAATCCTTGTTGAATGAAGTAGCTGTCAATTTCACTATACCATGCTCTAGGGGCTTGTTTCAACCTATAGAGAGCTTTCTTCAACTTGTAAACTTTTTCTTCTTGGCCTTTAGTCACAAAGCCTTGAGGTTGCTGCACATATACCTCTTCTTTTAATTCTCCATTCAGGAAAGCTGACTTCACATCAAGTTGGTACAGGTTCCACCCTTTCTGTGCTGCTAATGCAATAACTGTTCGTACAGTATCCAATCTTGCAACAGGGGCAAAAGTTTCATTATAGTCAATTCCAGGCTATTGTGCATAGCCTTTTACTACCAATCTAGCTTTGGCTCTTTGAATTGAACCATCTGGATTATGCTTTAATTTGTACACCCACTTTACTCCAATAGCTTCTTTGTCATTTGGCTTTTCAACTAGCTGCCATGTTTTGTTTTTCTCAATGGCATTTATCTCTTCTTGCATTGCATTACTCCAAACATCTTCTTTGATTGCTTCATCAAAATTGTCTGGTTCCACAACACAATAGTTACATCTTGCATAAATATCACTCAAATCCTTCAATTTTATTGGAGTTGAGCTGGGAGATGATGAACTTGAACTTGATGAACTTGGAGAGGATGAGGAACTTGGTGTACATGGGGCTGGTTGCTCATTCTCAGGTGCTGAATGTTGTTGTAATATGATTGCAGGGACTGTTTTCTCCTTCATTTTGTCTTCTTCCCAATTCCAAGAAGCATTCTCATCAAATACAACATCCCGGCTAATGATCACCTTGTTTGTCTTCAAGTTATAAAGTCTATAGCCCTTCGACATGGAACTATAGCCAATAAAAACACATCTTTCACTTGTTTCTTCCAGCTTTGTCCTCTTGTGTTTAGGAATTTGAGCATAGCAAACACATCCAAAAATTTTAAGATGGTTCACCGATGGTGTTCTTCCACTCCAAGCTTCAAATGGAGTCTTTTTCCACACGGCCTTTGTTGGACACTTGTTCATCAAATACACAGCAGTGTTAACGGCCTCGGGCCAAAAGGTTTTAGGTAAACCTTTCTCAAGTAGCATAGATTTCTCCATCTCCATCACAGTTTGGTTCTTTCTTTCAGATACACCATTTTGCTGAGGTGTATAGCCAACAGTGAGCTGTCTTTCAACACCTTCATCTTCACAAAATTTGTGAAATTCATTTGAGGTGTACTCCTTTCCTCGATCACTTCTCAGCATCATTATAAATCTTCCACTTTGTTTTTCAACTAATGCTTTAAACTTCTTAAAGATTACAAACGCTTCAGATTTTTGTCTCATGAAATATACCCAAGTCATGCGGGTAAAGTCGTCAATAAACAAGATAAAGTACTTGTTTTTTCCATGAGATAAAGTATTCATAGGACCACACACATCTGTGTGTACAAGTTCCAATACTTGTTTGGCTCTCCATGCATTTTCCTTTGGAAATGGTTGCCGGTGGTGTTTGCCAAGGACACATCCTTCACACACACCAGATTTTTCTTCAATTCTTGGTAGCCCATACACCATCTTCTTTTGATAGAGTAACTTGAGACTTTCATAATTCAAATGCCCAAGTCTCCTGTGCCATAAACACGAGTCATTCTCTTCTCTAGCCATCATGCTTACATTTTTCTCATAGTTGAAAGATAGTGGAAAGCTATTGTTGCTAGTCATCTTCACAACGGCAACACTTCTTCTTTCTGAGTCAAAAATTCTGCACTCTCTATTCTCAAAGTTTAGAGAATAGCCGTGCTCCAGAAGTTGTCCAATGCTAAGCAAATTTTCGTCTAATTCTGGCACATAAAGCGTGTCATGTATGACTTTGATTCCTTGCTTTGTGGTGACTCCAATGCTTCCTTTCCCTTTCACTTCGACATGTTCTCCATTGCCCAATTTAACTTTCGAGCCGAATGAAGAATCAATCTTTATAAATGCTTCCTTTTGTCCGGTCATATGGTTGCTACAACTGCTGTCCAAATACCAAAAAATTTTACCTTCTTCATGCAATGCTTTTTGACAAGCAAAAAAAAAAATTCCTTCATCAGATTCTCCTTCTGCGTACGAAGCATGTTGCTGATTTGCAAGACGACAATCCTTTTGAAGGTGCCCGAATCTCTTGCAATTATGACATTGCGGTTTGCCTTTGTTCCAACAATCCTTCTCGTCATGATTGCCGCTGTTACAAATTTTGCACCATTTGTTTGATGCTTCATTCCATCTTCCGCCATTTGCGCCTCTTCCAGATCTGCCACGTTGGTTTCGACATCTGCCTCTGCCTCTTCCAAATCTGCCACCTCTAGAAGACTCACCTCTAGTTTGTATTTGGGGCTTATTTTCACCATTGTTGGGCTGAATGTTCAGTTTAGATTGAAAGGCACTCTCAATTGATTTTTCAGAATGTCGTAACATCCTTTGCTTGTAGGATCTCAAAGACCTCATCAACCCTTGAACAGTCAAGGTTGATAGATCCTTGGTTTCTTCTATCACACCCACCATTGGGTCAAATCTTGCTGTCAAACTAATCAGAATTTTATCAACAATTCTGCGATCTTCTATCGTATCACCATGCGACTTCATCTGATTCACCAACTCGGAGAGTCTGTTGAAGTACTCATTCAGACTCTCGTTCTCCTTCATCCTTTCATTTTGGTAATCTCTCTTAAGAGATTGAAGCTTCACCGTTCGCACCTTTGAGTCTCCTTCGAACTCTTGTTGTAGGATACTCCAGGCTTCTTTCGATGTTTTAGCTCTAATAATCCTTGGGAAAATGGATAGAGAGACTCCTCTTTGAATCATTCCGAGAACTCCAGCATGTGTGATCTTCTTCTTCTTCAACTCTTCAAGCCGTTGGCTTGATTCTTCAGCTTTTTCTTTTGATTTTTCAGCCTCCGTTGGTGCCGGTTCTTCATATCCGTTTTTGACATACTCTAGAACATCCAAAGATGTGAATAGAGTCTCCATTTTAACAGCCCAAAAATCATAGTTCTCTCCTTCAAATAGAGGAACTTTGACATTGCTGTAAGTTGCGGAAGGGTTGTTTGTAAAAGCCATAACTTTTGTTGTTTTTGTTGGGGCTGCAAGGATCTGCAGCTCTGATACCACTCTATTGGTGGTATTCTAGAGGTGGTATGTGATAAATTATGGTGTTGCAGGATTCTGCAGAGGAAAACTGGTTTTTTTGACACTTTTTGCACTATACTTCCACTGGTGGAAGATATGCTTTAAAACTGCACCGGACACTTTTCTCACTATACTTCCACTGGTGGAAGATATGCTTTAAAACTGCTATTTTATTGAATTTACCACCAACTGTTGTATGTTTCTTAACATTACAAAGCCTTTATATAGGCTTGAATCAAAACTGACTTAGAAGACAATAAGATGATAATTAAGACGAGGACTCTTTGATTCTCTCAATTTTAATGATACAATTCTAACATAAAGACAATCATTATAATGTGATGGTTACACTTCTTTCATAATGCTCACTAATAGTGGTGGTTACAACACATTAATTTTAACAGGTCACTTAACTGTGTTTGAAAACTTAAAGCATGCGTAAAAGTGTGCAGATAATACATAACTACATGCAAGTTCTTCTGGGCAATTTTCGCATACGTGATCTCTCTGGTCCAGCTATACACCCCAGGGTATTATTCCTCCCCTGAATCATCACTATCTGAGTCACTGCTTTGAAATATCCAGTAGAGGATCATCGAGTGTCTCTATAACTCTAGCTTGAACACGGCTTATTCCTTGAAATATCCATTCAGATGAATCCTCTGAGCTGGTTTCACTATAAACACGTAATCAATGTTAAGTTGTATGTTTGACTTTTGAACATACCAATCATATCTTTAACATGCAGACAACTAACACTTAAGTATGCTACACCCTTTTTTCAATCTATACATACTATTTACCTGCTACTATCAGATGAGGTTGATATGTGATCAGCATACACGTTCAGAGTTTTTCCCTTTCACTAAGTTCAAGTCAACACCATGACCAATAACACTTCCACCACTTGCCTGACCGGCGAAAAAGTTTGAAGACCTGGGTACATAAACATAAGACATGCAACATCCGAAAAATATGAAACCCAGAAAACCAAGAATGCTGAAACATCATGCATGTAGAACTGCAGTTGCAGCTAATACATAAATACAAAAGGAGACTTTACGATATTTAAACAGCGTAGGAGAAAAAAACACCATTTCATTCCATACTTGTAGCTAGAGGAGCTCTTCTTTTCATTGACCATTCTTGAATACGGATTCATGCGGGAACAGGATATGGAGTTTGTGATATCTATAAACCTAATGCTTGCATATGTTGGATTGAATGTCCTTCTTGTAGTCTTTAAATAGTGGTGTCTTAGGCCCCTCAATCCATCAATTAGGCATGGATTTCTCTACATAGGAAGATAATTAAATAGAAAAGATTTTGATCTCCCACACGTTTCCTTTCCTTTGCCCTTTGGAGTCTCATTCTTTATTTGCTACATCTACCATGTTGAGAAATGCATAAAATATAAAAAAAAAAACATTGTAACACACCAATACTACACTAAATACTTCAGAAAAATATATATGTAAATTATTTTATATTGTTTAACAATGTACATAACAATTAAATTATATTTTAAGTATAATATGTTACTTTTTCATGTACATTATGTAATATTAAATTAATTATTTTATTAATATAATAGATTTTTAGTCTCTATACAGTTGTGTAATCTAAGATTCTTGCAAATATTTATCAAAATTTTTGGCACTACTATAACTTATTTAATGATAGAATACATGTTATAGTTTATAATTTATGACTAAAAAAAAGTTTGGCACTATTATAATTTTTTTTTAACTGAATATACGTTATAGTTTATAACTTATAACATATAAATAAGTTAAGAAAATCTATTAAAGTCTTGATATAACAAAGTAATTTTTAGAGTTCATAATGAGCTATTATATTACTTAGAAATATAACTAACTATGTGTTGTATCAAATATATGATCTATGTTGTTTATTAAATTTTAATTTTGAAGAATCTACCATAAACAATTAACATAAAAAATTCAAATCAATTCCATGACACTGAATGAATACAACTCTATCATTAAAATCAATTGTATATATTAATATATGTATTTTGAAGTAGCAATCAAAAATTAAAAAATTAAATCAACTCTAGGTTGTGTTAACTTATATATTAAGCTGGCATTGTTCATTCGACATATATTCAACATGTGATATAAAATATAATATAATAAGTGTAGAAGAAACATGTGTATGTAACTAAGTATAGGTTTTAGAAACTGAGTTTGCAATATCGGCTAAATACCTTCATTTGCAGAAAGCTAATTTATATTTGCTGAAAAAACATTTGATTTAATATTAGTTAGTGCGAATCTCAAAAAAAAAGATGAGAGAGAAACAAGAGAGAGCGCCAAGATCAGACTTTTCTGTATTTTCATTTCAAACCAAGCAATCATGGAGGAAGGATGGATTCAAGTGAAGGAGAGGAACAGCAGGAGGTTTGGAGGAGGCACAAAATGGGACATACTCAAAAAGGAACATGGTGTGAAGAGGAACCTGTTAACAACAATTTTTATCACTGAATTTGGGGATAAATGGAATGCCAGAGATCTGTTTATGGAGTTTAAGGAACTAGGACTGATAGAGGAGATAGTTATACCTCCTAAGAGAGATTGGAGAGGCAACCGTTTTGGATTCGTTCGATTCATCAATGCTGAGGATGAGAAGAATCTGGAGACTAAAATGGATAACATTTGGCTAGAAGGAGTAAAACTTAAAGCTAACATTTCTAAGATCAAAAGGAAAGAAGAACCATTGATTCATAGGAATAACAACAGACAGAGTGTTGGTAGCGACATAGGTAGCAGACCTGAACATGTTAAGGAGAGAAGGTTCTTTAACATCACTTCTTCCGGCCCTTCTCGATCCTATGCGGAGGCAATCACAGGAGATATTTTGAAGAAACCTACAGAAAATAAAGAAGCTTGTAAGACTTTCTTTTATTCCTCTTCTGAGGTTGAATCTAACAGATTTTGCAAGGCCAAAGTAGGAGTTGTTCGTAGCCCAGGACTTGCATTTGGAGTAGCACAGAGCCTCCTTGAAGAGGGATTTTTCTCTATCACTGCGACAGCGTTGGACCCTAACTTATGTCTTCTGGAGGAAGAAAACGATGGAGATTTGGAGAACCTATTAGCAGAAGAAGCTGAGTGGAAAAACCAATGGTTCAAAGAAGTTAGAAATTGGAAGAAATCGGATGCGGAGTGCGCGAGAATGGTGTGGATCTCCATCTTCGGGATCCCTTGCTTTGTCAAAAATGAGAGCTTCATCAATCTTCTCTTGGCTTATATTGGGAAAGTTGTCAACCCAGAAACAATCAACAACAAACCTAACAGATTGGATACTCTTAATATTATGATTTGCACAGATTCAGTGGATCTAATCAGAAACAGAGTCAAAACGTGCATAGATGGAATCTGGTTCAACTTACTGATCATTGAAGATGTTACTCTCCACTAAGAGATGAACTCAACGTTGTCCCAAAGTGTCCGCTCGTACTCGGATGAAGAATCATCAATCTCTTCCCCAGATTCTTCGGCCAAAGGCGATTTGCCTTTGTATGTTCGTTCGCACTCTGGTTCACCGCAGCTCTCGAATTTGGACCGGCCACTGCGATACACCGTCGACCACCTTGTTAAATCGCATCGGGAACCGAATCGTTCTTTTGGAGTTGATGATGATAGTTTGTCAAAAACTCAGAAGGGTGAAGGCGACAGATCAAGAAAAGAAGGGGTTTGTTGTACAAGCTTTAATGGTTCAGACTCTGTAGCGGACAACCTTAATCCTCTTTTAGGGAAGGCAACTTCTTCAGACCCTATCTCTATGAAGACTTGCAGCAGAGGCACAGAGGTTGCGTTTTCAGATAACACGCCGTTGAGGAGAAAGAGGGATTTAGGGATTTCTCATGTGGACCCAGCAGGTTTAATTGTTAATGATTTATTTGGTGATAATATTATTAAAGAATCGGTGGACATTGGTTATGGGTGTGGGGGCCACTCGGAAAGTGGTACTACACATGAAACGGTCAACTTTCAACATTTTGAAACTAAAGCTATTATTGACGTGGATAAAGGTGGGCCCAGCTCAGTTTTTCCTATCTGTTATTCCAATGCAGAAAAAGTCTCACCTTCGCACACAAATAGCATTCTTGTGTCTTCTCACAATATCTCCACCAATTCTAACAAAAATCGTGTCTCTTTTCAATTGAAAAGTGCGTAATTAATTAGGAAGAGGAAAGGAACCAGAGGTAGAAACTCCAAAACATTGTGCTTTGATGATCAATGTCAAATTGTGAAGAATTCGAAAATTTCTAGGAAAAAAATAGGGGAGGTGCTGGACTTAGGGGAGAAAGTTCTTGATTTTACTCATCCAATTCAGGGTGGGGTTCATCACAAAGGAAGATAATTCAACAGGGCACTGAGCTTTAACTCACCAAACAGAGAAAAATAATCTTCTTTCTTACAATGTACCTTTAACTTGTGAGTCCATCTCAAGCATGGATATTTGAAACTACAATAGAAGATGAATTAACAGTGTGAGCAACAATGCATCAGAGGGGCTTTGGAACTCCATGTCTAAACTATGAATCATCAATATTTCAAACAATTTTGATCCGATCAAAAGCTTGAAGGAAATGGAATTAAGGGATCATGAAGGTGTGAAGGTGGAAAAGGGGACCCAAAATGGTGTGCCCCCATGATTATTCTTTCGTATAATATCCGTGGTGGCGGGAATCGGGTTAAGCGCAAGAGAGTCGGATTTCTAATTCAAAAGGGTGATGTTGATATTTGCTTCATTCAAGAAACAAAACTTAGCGGAATTGGTGTGGATGCGGTTAGAGAGTTGTGGGGAGGTGTTGACGTTGAATGGTCTTACTTGGATGCTACCGGAGCCTCCGGTGGAATTCTAACTATGTGGAAGAAAGACTTATTTTCTCTCATTTATAGTTTTAGGGGAGAAGGCTTTCTTGGTCTTTGTGTAAAGAAGGATGGAAAACTTATTTATTATGTCAATGTTTATGCTTCATGTGACAAAGTCATTAGGAGAAGAACTTGGAAGAATCTTTGTGAGTTCAAGCATAATAACACCGTCGGATCTTGGTGCATTGGGGGTGACCTCAACTCTATATCTACTATTGATGAAATAACTGGTGTTACTATTAGTGACTATAGTAGGGATTCAAGATCATTCAATGAATTCATAGAGGAAATGGAGTTGGTGGATCTTCCCACTATAGGTGGCAAGTTTACTTGGTTCAAAAGCAACGGGAAGGCGATGAGTAGGCTCGATAGATTTTTATTATCGGAGTGCTACATAGAATATAGTAGGGTGGATGGTTAATTTATAGGAGAGAGGGATGTGTCGGATCATGCACCCATTTGGTTGAAAAACAATAGAAAGGATTGGGGACCTAAGCCTTTTAAGTTTAACAACTTATGGCTAAAGCATGAGGAGTTTGATAATTTTGTTAAAGAGGAGTGGAACAAAATAGTAGTTAAAGGGAGATGGGACTATTGCTTGGTGGAAAAGTTGAAAATCCTTAAAAGTCGGATCTCTTGGTGGAATAAAACGGTTTATGGTTAGATTGACCTCAAGATTGACAAAGACGTGAAAGAGATGTATTCTTTAGATAACTTGTTTGTTCATTTTGCAGGTAACGTCTCGGAAGAGGTGGTTGAGAAAAGGTTGAAAGTGGTGGAGGACTTTTGGAATAATCTTAACAAAAAAGAAGGGTTTCTTAGATTAAAGCCGAGACAACTTTGGCTCACCGAGGGGGATGATAACACACGCTTTTTCCATAATTCCTTAAAAGATAGAAGAAGAAGGAATTCTTTATGCACCATGGAGACTAGGGGGGAGAATGGAAGAGGTCAAGGATATTAAAGACTATATTTTCAAGCACTTTGAAGGATTATTTAAAGAAGAGGTTTGCACTAGACCGGAACCGCATGGGATTGAATTGAAAGCGTTATCTCTAGGGGATTCTTTGGATCTTGAAAAACCTTTTTCCGAGGATGAGATCAAGGATGCTATTTGGTCGTGTGATGGGAATAAAAGCCCGGGCCGGATGGTTTTTCTATGGAGTTCTTTAAAAGATTTTGGCATCTTCTTAAAGAAGATTTGATGAAGCTATGTAACGATTTCTTCTTAAAAGGTACGCTTGTCAAAGCCATTTCTTCTTCTTTTCTTGCGCTAATTCCTAAAAAGAAGAATCCTCAAGAATTATCCGAATACCGTCCTATTTGTTTAGTGGGGAGTATCTACAATATTCTTGCAAAGATTTTGGCGGCTAGAATGAGGGGTGTTTTGGATAAATTGATTTCTACCAATCAAACCGCCTTTGTTCCGGGTAGGAGTATGATGGATGGAGTCCTAATGGTTAATGAGATTCTTGATTGGGCCAAAAGAAAAAATAGAGGGTGTCTTTTACTTAAAGTGGATTTTGAAAAGGCTTATGACTCTATTTCTTGGAACTACCTTAGATGGATGATAATGAGAAGAATGGGGTTTGGGAAGAGATGGATGAATTGGATGGAATCTTGCATCTTCACTAGTCACATGTCTGTTTTGGTGAACGGTAGTGCTACCAAAGAGTTTAAAGTTCATCGCAGTCTTCGTCAAGGTGATCTGATTTCGCCTTTTCTCTTTGTTATAGCTATGGAAGGTCTTAGTGCTCTCATGAGGAAATCGGTAGAGGTGGGGGATTTTCAACCTTTCAAAATCGGTGAAGATGATTATGTGGATATTTTCCAATTTGCGGATGACACCGTAATTTTAGGAGAACCTACAAGTGACAACATTTGGAGCATGAAAGTGATTTTGAGAGGTTTTGAGCTTGTATCCAGATTGAAAATTAATTTCCACAAAAGCAATTTCTTTGGTACTAACATTGGAGATTGGTTATATACTTCGGCCACTTCTTTCTTATCTTGCAAAAAAGGATCTTTTCCTTTTAAGTTTCTTGGCATTTGGGTTGGAGAAAGAGCTAACAAGACGAAGGTGTGGAAGGACGTGGTTAATAACTTAAAGGCAAAATTGTTGAGGTGGAAGGGGAGAAACATTTCAATAGGTGGAAGGGTGACTCTTATTGGGTCGGTGCTTAACGCAATTCCAATTTTTACCCTTTCCTTTTATAAAGCACCAAGCAAGATTATCAAAGCGATTAGAGGTCTTCTTAGTAATTTTTTGTGGAATGGGAATGCAAATAAAAGAGTCATCCATTGGGTGATGTGGGAGAATGTTTGCAAACCTAAGGAAAAAGGTGGTCTAGGCATTAGAGATGTTGGCGATATGAATAGAGCTCTTCTTATCAAATGGAAGTGGAGAATTTTGAAGGAGGATAATGCCATTTGGAGTAGATTTCTAATCCCGAGATACCATAATCCGAAATTCAAAGTGCTAGCTTCTTGTGGGGATGTTTTAAACCGGGATGATTCTAGTTGGTGGAGAGATATCATCCTTAATGATTTTAATGAGGAGGATAGCGTCGAAGGCTTTTCCGATTGGATTAATTGTGAGTGCGAGAATGGAAACAACATTCTTTTTTGGCATAGTTGTTGGTTGGGCGATCAAACTCTTCGTGAATCCTTACCACATTTGTTCGATCTTTCAACCAATAAACTTTGAAAGGTTAGTGATATCATATCTTGGAATAATGGTGCTTTTTCTTGGAATTTTAACGACCTCTTCGGTCTTAACGGAATGTCTACCTTGAATTTGTCTTCCCTCTTTTCCACCCAAAATGGCACCGTCTCGGATTTGCTTATTCAATTGAGGGACTTAAAAGAATCTTTGGAGAGCATCACTCCGATCATTTCGGACAACGATGTTTTTCATTGGAAACTAAATCCTTCCGGTGTTTTCTCGGTTGCAAGTGTGAATAGCTTGGTTTCTAATGCCAAAGACAATGCTTGGCCAATTTACATTATCAAGTTGTTGGAAACAATGTGGAAGTCTAAGGTTCCGAAAAAGGTCCATATCTTTTCTTGGAAATTCTTTATTGGCCGCCTTCCTTTAAAAGATCTTTTGCTTCATAGGGGGGTTTCTAATTTCACCTCTCTTGATTGTGTTCTTTGTTCCAACCACCCGGAATCTTCGCTCCACCTCTTCTTTCATTGTACCGTTTCGAAGGCGGTGTGGGAGAAAATCTACAATTGGTTGGGAGATGAAGTGGAGTTTAACTTGGACGAGTTCAAGAGCTTCGGTTGCATTCAAGAAAAGGTGAAGAAACACAATATTAGAATTAAATTAAATTCTATTTGGTTAGCTATAATTTGGTGTATTTGGTTGATGAGAAATGCTATTATCTTCGAGAACGCTACTTTTAGCTTTGAAACGGTAATCTCCAACATTTTGTTTTACTCTTGGAGATGGTTAGGTGGTAGTGATTCTTTCTCCAGGACCTCTTTTTATGATTGGTATAAATTACCTCTAAACTGTTTTAACTCTCTATAGAGTTTCTTTGTAAGGGTTGCACCCCTAGTGCGATATCTTATAAAATTGCTTATTAAAAAAAAATTCTATCAGCTGATAAACCAAACCCGCCAACATATGTTTTACGCAATTTTTTATCAGTCTTACTAAACAAAAACATAACATGATAATGGTATAATAAAACATCACATCTGGCTTTGGCTAATATGCATAAGGATTTTACTTATGCACCATGCATAAGCCTACATAAGCCATTGGATCATGTTTTTAATTCAGTATTGAGTATTGAGTGGTGAGTATTGAGTATTGAGTAATAACAATTGATGTCTAGAATTTGATCCAAGAGTCCATAATAATCTATGCATGGTGCATAGATTTTTATCTATGCACGGTAACTGCACCACATCACATCTTGTCTTCTTATATTACATCATTGTTTACACTAAAATGTGATTCCCACAACATGAGTTATAATTATACAATACTGATAAACCAAATATGGCAACAAGCCATTGATACTTAACTGCAACAAAACCATTGAATTACATAATTCAAAGTTATGACCGTTAACAAACACAAACCACCTAACAGATAATAATCCAACAAGTCTTCTCCAAAACACCGATATGATTGGCACAAATATGCATTACAATATCAAACAACATCCCAACAGAATTACCGTTTCTCCACTGACACTGACAGACGAGTCGCATGAGGATATTGAATCGAGAGGGAAAAAACATCACATTCACTCAATGCACGGGCTTCGGCAAAGTCGTACCATCCGTGGCAAATGTACATCTTAGCCTCATCCTTACATTTCTTCAACACGCACGGGTATGCAACTCCCGTGTCACTGTCAAAGAGTTCTATTAAACACTGGGGCTCATGAAAACATTTCCTTATCACGTCTACAGGAAATTGCTGCACAAAGACACAATCAAAATCGTTTATTCAGTCATTTTACATACAACTTTATATCATTCTAATTATTTAATATAAAACTTACAAACACATTAGTCCGGATAACTCGTGCGTCTTTCACCTGTTTGGTCCAATTGCACTCATTGTGGACAAAAGAATTCGGGACATTTTGCTCATTTGATTCAATCCTTCCCTCAACACTACATTTTCAAATGATGCAACATAATATACTTTAGTTAATACTCATTAAACACTGGGGCTCATGAAAACATTTCCTTATCACGTCTATAGGAAATTGCTGCACAAAGACACAATCAAAATCGTTTATTCAGTCATTTTACATACAACTTTATATCATTCTAATTATTTAATATAAAACTTACAAACACATTAGTCCGGATAACTCGTGCGTCTTTCACCTGTTTGGTCCAATTGCACTCATTGTGGACAAAAGAATTCGGGACATTTTGCTCATTTGATTCAATCCTTCCCTCAACACTACATTTTCAAATGATGCAACATAATATACTTTAGTTAATACTCATTATTTACATGGTTTGCATCTGTTTACTACAAGTAATCAATTTTAACAATATAAACTTTAAATAATTCTTCACTATGTAACATTTTCACTAATTTAGAATATTTACCTTCTTGCAGGGGCGGAACTAGGTGTAGGTGAGGAAGTTCAATTGCACCCCCTGGATTTACTTAATTATCACTGATGTTGTTATTATATTCAATTTTGAGCCCCCTCAAAGATTTACTTTGCACCGTTAATTTATGTTCTGCACCTCTTTACTTTATTTTAGACCAATCATAACCTATATGAGTGACATATTCAAATAGAATTGTATAAGCTTAGACTTTAAATTGATTATTTAACTATTTCAACCACCTTTTCTTTTCATCATTATTTTATGGATAAAGCTAACATGTGCTCCAAGGGCACATGTTAAGAAACCTAAATATAGTAAATTTGTATTAGAAAACGGAATAAACACATTAATTACAAACTTTTTATGAAAACAATGCACAATTTCTAAGTAAAAATTTCTACATTTAGTTCTTAACATGTGCCCTAAGGGCACATGTTAGCATGACCCTTATTTTATTACAAACTAATTATTATTAAAGTATTTTATAAAGAAGGACACACATCACCAAGGATTTATCCTCTTACCATTGTAAATACTTATAGACATACATCACCAAGGATTTATCCCCTTACCATTGTAAATACTTATAAAGTATACTATATAATATTAATATATCATAATTTTGTATAATATTTATTTAATAAAGTCGTTTTACTCTTCTGTTTTATGTGAAATCATATTTTAATCTTTCATATTTATAATTTAATTTATTTAACATTTTAAAAATTTATATTTTAATTAATAATTTTATATTTTGTTGTAATATTATTTTGGCTAAAATTTAGAATGGAATTTTATTCTTCCAGTTTTAAAATTAAATTGTTTAAAAATAATTAAAATTCATATACTTTTAAATTTTTAAGTTTAAAACCATGTAAGATATAAAAAACAATTATGAATTAATATTGAAAATTAATTATTTAATATAATACAAATTAAAAAATTATAAATACATAATAAATGTCCTAATGATTCAAAAATATGACAAATCATATATATATATATATATATATATATATATATATATATATATATATATATATATATATATATATATATATATATATATATATATATATATATATATATATATATATATATATATATATATATATATATATATATATATATATATATATATGGCATATAATGTCATATTTATATGAGAATGTGATAATGAACCTGAATCATTGGATTTTAAAATAAATGGTGGAGATTATGGGTGAATCTTTTTTTTCTCTCTCCTACATTTTGAAATAAATGATGTAGGAGAGAGAAAAAAAGATGCACCCATAATCTCCACCATTTATTTTAAAATTTAATGGTTCAGATTCATTCTCACATTCTCATATAATATGCCCTATATATATATATATATATATATATATATATATATATATATATATATATATATATATATATATATATATATATAGAGGAGGGATCAAATTACACCCGAAGAGTTACACCATGAGTTACACTCGTTCAATAACTACATCTCGAATTAATATTTTTTAAATTCAACCGTTGGATTGAAACGTAATATCATATAGATCATACCTATAAAGTTTGAGCTTAATCTATAATGATTTACTATAACATCAAGATATCCAAAGATTAACGTCAAAATGAGCTTTCATATAACGTTAATTTTGATGTAATTCAATGACATAGTAAATCATTATAGATTAAACTCAAACTTTATAGGTATGATCTATATGATATTACGTTTCAATCCAACGGTTGAATTTAAAAAATATTAATTCGAGATGTAGTTATTGAACGAGTGTAACTCGTGGTGTAACTCTTCGGGTGTAATTTGATCCCTCCTCATATATATATATATATATATAAATATGGCATTCTCATATAATATGCCCTATATATATATATATATATATATATATATATATATATATATATATATATATATATATATATATATATATATATATATTAATTCTGCTAAAAAATCTGCACCCCTGGTTCGGGGTCTCGATTCCGCCACCGCCTTCTTGTCATTGCCTTCTCTGCAAAATTATTGCCTTCAACAACATCTTGATTTCCATTATCACCTGATCCCAACACATAAATGCAAATTTTTTTTGTAAGATATCGTTTTACACTTCTTATTTATTTTAAGCTCACACTCTTCCTCTAATTCCACATAATACTGGTACAATTCTTATTTTTCATGCTCCTCATAATATGGTTTCCTCTGACTGCTAGATCTGCATAAAAGATCAACATGCAAAAACATTATTTCTACACCATGCATGGTCGTGCAAAAATGATTTAACAAATCTGTAGTATTAAATGCCCTAGCTTCTTCAACGGAGAGAAATCTAAGACAACACGAGCGTAAACATAAAACAGATTATTTTTCAACAAAAATAGGTACTTCTTCGCAAAAAGTGTTATATATAAGGTGAAAATTAACATGGTGAACCAAATTTATTGGTCTATCATGGTGAATTAAAAATTACTTACTATTACAAGTTAACAAGTTTTTTGCAATTTAAATAAAAGACCAATATATACTACTTTAATTATTTTACAATTTTTACATAAACATCCAAAAAAATATTATTATTTATTGATCCAAATGAATATTTTATTTAATAATTATGAAAGTATTTATTTAATAAAGAAATAATAAACTATTAATAATAGATGAAAACAAAAAACTAAGGACTTATTTAATTTCTATTTTTTTAAAACTTAAAAATTACAAAATTTGTTTGGTTTATATCATTTTAGGAATTGTTTCTCAAAACTATTTAATTAAATTGTTTTTAAAATTGAAAAATTAAAACTTCTAAAAAGCATTTTGCTTTTCATTTTTTTATTTGAGTGATCCGCTGTCGCGCACGGATCAAAAACGAGTATTTTGTAAAATGGTAGTTTAGCGGTAACGACAACTCGAATATCGTTCTCACAAGGATTCTCGTTGATTATTAACCAAAGGTAAATCGATTTAGGGGGGGTTGTTTTAGATTTCGATTAAACAAAATAGTGAAAATAAGTGATTATCAAAATAAGCTGAAATGATTAATCTACTGTTTTGGCTTCCTAACTTATCATCGATCCAAATAATTTCCAACTCACAAGCGGATTCTATTCCCTTTTCGATTATAAAAACAATTATACAAGCACAATTGAAATTATGTGATGTATGTTCCTAATTCCCGAATTAAGCAAACGGATTATATATAGCAATCGTGAATTAAGCAAACACGACAAACATACGCGGATTAAGCAAACGCGATTAAAGTATAGGAACATGCAACCATCGAAATAAATCAATCTAACCTTGGATAATATCGAATTAAGCAAACAACATATCAAAGATTAGAATTGAAAGGAAATAGATTAATTGGAAAATATAAGAACCTCAAAGTATCGGCGGAAACCGTTTACAACAGATTAACCTCTAGGAATTAGTTCTTCATGATCAAACGTACAAGCTCTTCCAAAAATGTGAAAATGGTGATCCATGGTGAACTGTACCGCGGCTTCTACCCTAAGGGGAAAGAGTGCAACCCGTTTTACAATCTAACTGGGTCAAACATACGACCCAGGCCCAAAACTAAATGACCCGAAACTTAACTAAAACTAGTGCTGCAACTTCAACGAATTTTCTGGCCCTTCTACAGTCCGATTATGACTTCGACTCCAACATAAGAATTGTAGCTCTTTCTCTTAGCTTTCCGGCGATTTTTAGAACGCCTCAATCGGACTCCTGGAACTCTAGATATGATCGTTTCCGTGCAGACTGTTAAAGCTGAAAAATAAATACGAAAATCAAATAACAATAAAAATAATTTAAAATATAAAAACATTATAAAATACAAAAATAAGACAAGCAAACCATGGAAATGTATAAGTACAACCGTAGAGGAATGTGCATCAAAATGAACTGATCAAATTCCCCCACACTTGAACTTTTGCACTCCGAGCAAAATGAAAAACAAAACAAAGAAAGCAGAAATACATCAACAGTTACTCATCCTAGGCTACCAATCTTCTTCGGGTAAGTTTGCATCGACAGGTACTAATCTTGCACACTAAGGACATCGTAAGAATACTAACCACAGATATGCAAACATAAGCCTCCTAAATACACAAACCAATTCAAATCATATTATTATACCATAGCCTAACTTACTCATCCTTTTTGCTCTTTTTCATTCAGGCGCAATCACATTAAGCCCGTTATCTCCACACACTTATAGCAGGACGACCGATTAGTGACTCTGATCCTTTTTCACGGGATTCCGGTACTTGCATGGCATAACCCTTTGCTTACTCAGATGTAGTTGCGGGGGATCGGACCGTAATCCTCCCTACCAAGTTCAGCACCAGAAACCGCTGAACCAACTAACAAAGAGTTTTGAAAACTTTTTTTTTTGAAGATTACACAACCGTTGGGTTAAGTGACCGGGTGAGGATCACCAAACTTAGAAGGTGTATTACCTTTTTCTTTTCTCTTTTTTTCTTTTCTTTTCGGAACATTCACTTATATTCATCGGCTTCCTGCGTAAAGTGTGTGAGAGATGGTGCCGACTGCTGAAATAAACTACTCAAGAGCTGTCAAAGAATGAGAATTTAAGGCTAAAACATAATAAAAAATTCAAATCGATTTCCATATGCAGGAGACTTACAGTGTTAGAACGATACCGGTCTTGTGAATTTTTCCCACGTCTCCGCAAACTCGACTCAAATCAGTCTATAGCCTAAAGCTTTCAAGAAGATGCATTTTTTTATTGGTTGAAATTAAAACAAAAACAAAAAAAAATTGAAAGAAAACAAAACAAATAAATGATTCTCTCCCCCACACTTAAGACATACATTGTCCTCAATGAAAGAACATTAATATAAAATAAGAGTGAGAGAAAGGAAAGAACACACCCGAGTAGTCAAGGAGGATAAGTGATCACATAAGCTGCCTTTCCCAAAGAGAGGTCTTCTATATTCTCTTCTTCCAAAGTGGAGCTCTCATGGAGTAGCTTTCGGTAATGCTCATCGTCCTTAAAAAGTGGTTTAGCTCCTTCGCCTTTTATTCCAGGATCAAAGAATGTTCTTCTAAAAGTAAAAGTGTCAAATGGGCACGTGAAGGTGCTCTCATCTTTCACAACATCAAGGAACCAAAGGTTATGGGGCTGCCTCACTACTTTTGCTGCATCTTCAAGTGAGATCCTATGCACACACATGGACAAACTAATATCATAAATGTCATCCAAGGTCCATCCAATTCCTTTGTTATGCTTCTTCAAAACCTGCAAAAACTTACTTTCTTGATCAAAATAAAGTTTAGAAGAAATTATAACTGGAAGTTTTTCATTCATCTCTAAATAAGCATATTTAAGATTTTGAGGAATTGGTTTCAGCTCTTGGGAATGTGGTTGTTCTATAAATGATATTTTCCGGGCAGCTGGGGTGTCGAGAGCTTCATCTACATGAACAACTTCATTTGCAACCTCATCTGCAGTAAGAATATCAACTTGCAAGGCAACCTCAATTTCAGTACAAACAGAGCACATTTTAGTGTCAGTACAAACATCACAAGAGTAAACATCATCAAAACCAGACAATGATGGAAAATCATCTGCAAACAAATCAGTACAAGTACCAACAACATTTTCAGAAAGAAACTCTATTTGAAAAACAGAATGCTCTTCCAAGCATTTTTGGTTTGATCCTTGAGCTTGCTGCATGGCATTCATCAAAGTGGCAAGCTGTCCAATCTGTGTTTGCAAAGTCTGGAGAGTAGAATCTACTTGCTGTTGATACTGAAGATTATTTGCAGCCATTTGTTTGACAATATCCTCTAGTGAAGGTTCGGAAGGTGCAGAGCACACAACCTGAAATTCCTTCAGATGCTTATTCGGATCCTCACCTGCAAAACCATTAAACCTAGGCAACATATGTGTTAAACCATATTCCAATTCAAAAGGTGCATCACCCGTAGGATAGTCAACACATAAACCATTATATTTCACACTAGGGACAGCCAACTGCGTTAGTGTTCTTTGTTCAGCCATGGGTTCAACAAACACCGAAATACCGATTATGTCCCATACATGCAGAAACGAATAGAAAGAATAAAAACGATTAAAATAAATTCAGAAAAATATAAAAACACGAAAATTAATCTAATTAAGACAAATAAGAATTTTGAGAATTTTTTTGGATTTTTTTGACTCTATGAAAACAGTAAAAAATTCATTAAAAATAGAAAAACGATGAATTTGGCAATTTTGGGTCGAATTCCCTTACTCTTCTAGAGTAAGGGAGTATTGATCGCACGATTTTTCTACTTCCAGTAGGCAAAAAAGTTTTACAATCGAATACAATTTTTGCAAAAACTAATTTTTTCGACTCTTAACGCGGATTGGCCAAAACCGTGAGGAAACTATGGCCAAAACACACAAACACTACACCTAAGACTCTAATATCAGTTAATATTCACAAGAATCCCCGGCAACGGCGCCAATTTGATCCGCTGTCGCGCACGGATCAAAAACGAGTATTTTGTAAAATGGTAGTTTAGCGGTAACGACAACTCGAATATCGTTCTCACAAGGATTCTCGTTGATTATTAACCAAAGGTAAATCGATTTAGGGGGGGTTGTTTTAGATTTCGATTAAACAAAATAGTGAAAATAAGTGATTATCAAAATAAGCTGAAATGATTAATCTACTGTTTTGGCTTCCTAACTTATCATCGATCCAAATAATTTCCAACTCACAAGCGGATTCTATTCCCTTTTCGATTATAAAAACAATTATACAAGCACAATTGAAATTATGTGATGTATGTTCCTAATTCCCGAATTAAGCAAACGGATTATATATAGCAATCGTGAATTAAGCAAACACGACAAACATACGCGGATTAAGCAAACGCGATTAAAGTATAGGAACATGCAACCATCGAAATAAATCAATCTAACCTTGGATAATATCGAATTAAGCAAACAACATATCAAAGATTAGAATTGAAAGGAAATAGATTAATTGGAAAATATAAGAACCTCAAAGTATCGGCGGAAACCGTTTACAACAGATTAACCTCTAGGAATTAGTTCTTCATGATCAAACGTACAAGCTCTTCCAAAAATGTGAAAATGGTGATCCATGGTGAACTGTACCGCGGCTTCTACCCTAAGGGGAAAGAGTGCAACCCGTTTTACAATCTAACTGGGTCAAACATACGACCCAGGCCCAAAACTAAATGACCCGAAACTTAACTAAAACTAGTGCTGCAACTTCAACGAATTTTCTGGCCCTTCTACAGTCCGATTATGACTTCGACTCCAACATAAGAATTGTAGCTCTTTCTCTTAGCTTTCCGGCGATTTTTAGAACGCCTCAATCGGACTCCTGGAACTCTAGATATGATCGTTTCCGTGCAGACTGTTAAAGCTGAAAAATAAATACGAAAATCAAATAACAATAAAAATAATTTAAAATATAAAAACATTATAAAATACAAAAATAAGACAAGCAAACCATGGAAATGTATAAGTACAACCGTAGAGGAATGTGCATCAAAATGAACTGATCAAATTCCCCCACACTTGAACTTTTGCACTCCGAGCAAAATGAAAAACAAAACAAAGAAAGCAGAAATACATCAACAGTTACTCATCCTAGGCTACCAATCTTCTTCGGGTAAGTTTGCATCGACAGGTACTAATCTTGCACACTAAGGACATCGTAAGAATACTAACCACAGATATGCAGACATAAGCCTCCTAAATACACAAACCAATTCAAATCATATTATTATACCATAGCCTAACTTACTCATCCTTTTTGCTCTTTTTCATTCAGGCGCAATCACATTAAGCCCGTTATCTCCACACACTTATAGCAGGACGACCGATTAGTGACTCTGATCCTTTTTCACGGGATTCCGGTACTTGCATGGCATAACCCTTTGCTTACTCAGATGTAGTTGCGGGGGATCGGACCGTAATCCTCCCTACCAAGTTCAGCACCAGAAACCGCTGAACCAACTAACAAAGAGTTTTGAAAACTTTTTTTTTTGAAGATTACACAACCGTTGGGTTAAGTGACCGGGTGAGGATCACCAAACTTAGAAGGTGTATTACCTTTTTCTTTTCTCTTTTTTTCTTTTCTTTTCGGAACATTCACTTATATTCATCGGCTTCCTGCGTAAAGTGTGTGAGAGATGGTGCCGACTGCTGAAATAAACTACTCAAGAGCTGTCAAAGAATGAGAATTTAAGGCTAAAACATAATAAAAAATTCAAATCGATTTCCATATGCAGGAGACTTACAGTGTTAGAACGATACCGGTCTTGTGAATTTTTCCCACGTCTCCGCAAACTCGACTCAAATCAGTCTATAGCCTAAAGCTTTCAAGAAGATGCATTTTTTTATTGGTTGAAATTAAAACAAAAACAAAAAAAAATTGAAAGAAAACAAAACAAATAAATGATTCTCTCCCCCACACTTAAGACATACATTGTCCTCAATGAAAGAACATTAATATAAAATAAGAGTGAGAGAAAGGAAAGAACACACCCGAGTAGTCAAGGAGGATAAGTGATCACATAAGCTGCCTTTCCCAAAGAGAGGTCTTCTATATTCTCTTCTTCCAAAGTGGAGCTCTCATGGAGTAGCTTTCGGTAATGTTCATCGTCCTTAAAAAGTGGTTTAGCTCCTTCGCCTTTTATTCCAGGATCAAAGAATGTTCTTCTAAAAGTAAAAGTGTCAAATGGGCACGTGAAGGTGCTCTCATCTTTCACAACATCAAGGAACCAAAGGTTATGGGGCTGCCTCACTACTTTTGCTGCATCTTCAAGTGAGATCCTATGCACACACATGGACAAACTAATATCATAAATGTCATCCAAGGTCCATCCAATTCCTTTGTTATGCTTCTTCAAAACCTGCAAAAACTTACTTTCTTGATCAAAATAAAGTTTAGAAGAAATTATAACTGGAAGTTTTTCATTCATCTCTAAATAAGCATATTTAAGATTTTGAGGAATTGGTTTCAGCTCTTGGGAATGTGGTTGTTCTATAAATGATATTTTCCGGGCAGCTGGGGTGTCGAGAGCTTCATCTACATGAACAACTTCATTTGCAACCTCATCTGCAGTAAGAATATCAACTTGCAAGGCAACCTCAATTTCAGTACAAACAGAGCACATTTTAGTGTCAGTACAAACATCACAAGAGTAAACATCATCAAAACCAGACAATGATGGAAAATCATCTGCAAACAAATCAGTACAAGTACCAACAACATTTTCAGAAAGAAACTCTATTTGAAAAACAGAATGCTCTTCCAAGCATTTTTGGTTTGATCCTTGAGCTTGCTGCATGGCATTCATCAAAGTGGCAAGCTGTCCAATCTGTGTTTGCAAAGTCTGGAGAGTAGAATCTACTTGCTGTTGATACTGAAGATTATTTGCAGCCATTTGTTTGACAATATCCTCTAGTGAAGGTTCGGAAGGTGCAGAGCACACAACCTGAAATTCCTTCAGATGCTTATTCGGATCCTCACCTGCAAAACCATTAAACCTAGGCAACATATGTGTTAAACCATATTCCAATTCAAAAGGTGCATCACCCGTAGGATAGTCAACACATAAACCATTATATTTCACACTAGGGACAGCCAACTGCGTTAGTGTTCTTTGTTCAGCCATGGGTTCAACAAACACCGAAATACCGATTATGTCCCATACATGCAGAAACGAATAGAAAGAATAAAAACGATTAAAATAAATTCAGAAAAATATAAAAACACGAAAATTAATCTAATTAAGACAAATAAGAATTTTGAGAATTTTTTTGGATTTTTTTGACTCTATGAAAACAGTAAAAAATTCATTAAAAATAGAAAAACGATGAATTTGGCAATTTTGGGTCGAATTCCCTTACTCTTCTAGAGTAAGGGAGTATTGATCGCACGATTTTTCTACTTCCAGTAGGCAAAAAAGTTTTACAATCGAATACAATTTTTGCAAAAACTAATTTTTTCGACTCTTAACGCGGATTGGCCAAAACCGTGAGGAAACTATGGCCAAAACACACAAACACTACACCTAAGACTCTAATATCAGTTAATATTCACAAGAATCCCCGGCAACGGCGCCAATTTGATCCGCTGTCGCGCACGGATCAAAAACGAGTATTTTGTAAAATGGTAGTTTAGCGGTAACGACAACTCGAATATCGTTCTCACAAGGATTCTCGTTGATTATTAACCAAAGGTAAATCGATTTAGGGGGGGTTGTTTTAGATTTCGATTAAACAAAATAGTGAAAATAAGTGATTATCAAAATAAGCTGAAATGATTAATCTACTGTTTTGGCTTCCTAACTTATCATCGATCCAAATAATTTCCAACTCACAAGCGGATTCTATTCCCTTTTCGATTATAAAAACAATTATACAAGCACAATTGAAATTATGTGATGTATGTTCCTAATTCCCGAATTAAGCAAACGGATTATATATAGCAATCGTGAATTAAGCAAACACGACAAACATACGCGGATTAAGCAAACGCGATTAAAGTATAGGAACATGCAACCATCGAAATAAATCAATCTAACCTTGGATAATATCGAATTAAGCAAACAACATATCAAAGATTAGAATTGAAAGGAAATAGATTAATTGGAAAATATAAGAACCTCAAAGTATCGGCGGAAACCGTTTACAACAGATTAACCTCTAGGAATTAGTTCTTCATGATCAAACGTACAAGCTCTTCCAAAAATGTGAAAATGGTGATCCATGGTGAACTGTACCGCGGCTTCTACCCTAAGGGGAAAGAGTGCAACCCGTTTTACAATCTAACTGGGTCAAACATACGACCCAGGCCCAAAACTAAATGACCCGAAACTTAACTAAAACTAGTGCTGCAACTTCAACGAATTTTCTGGCCCTTCTACAGTCCGATTATGACTTCGACTCCAACATAAGAATTGTAGCTCTTTCTCTTAGCTTTCCGGCGATTTTTAGAACGCCTCAATCGGACTCCTGGAACTCTAGATATGATCGTTTCCGTGCAGACTGTTAAAGCTGAAAAATAAATACGAAAATCAAATAACAATAAAAATAATTTAAAATATAAAAACATTATAAAATACAAAAATAAGACAAGCAAACCATGGAAATGTATAAGTACAACCGTAGAGGAATGTGCATCAAAATGAACTGATCATTGAGCTACGGCTAATCACAAACACACAGAAAACAACAATTTTTATTGGTGAAATTACCATAAATAATTGATTTGGTTTTTCTTTTATACTTTAATAAAACATAGTGTATAGATCCCTTGTGAATTTGAGGTGCATTATTAATAGGAATACCTATTGTACTTTCATTTATTTTGCAAAAATGTTCTTCTCATTTATTTTGCAAAAGTGTTTCATATATAATTAGCTTACCATAGATCATAATAATTTACTTTAATTTTTTCCTTCTATATGATATATGTAAAATTAAATTGTATAATATAGTAATAATATTAGGTAAATGACAATAATATCGGTTAAAATTTGGTTTAATTCTCAAACATTTTTCAGTTATAATATTGTATTTTAAAAATTGAGAATGTGCAGTGATGAGTTTCAAACTTCATAATCATCTATGGGTGGTTAACTACCAACATATAATTTAATTTTTAATTTGTAAAAAATATTGGGTCTAATTTGTAATTTGTTATAAATATTGAGTCTAGTTAAAAATATATATTAGGATATAAATATAAATATTTGTTTTTCACATATTACTTAAATAGTAGGTCACCCATAATCATAACTGTTAAATTTATTTATTATTAAATCAATGATAATTTTAATAGTTCACCGGGATGGAGAAATAAGTTTAGTTCATCATACTATCATTCACCTATATATAAACCCCCTCTAACACCATAACATTAGAAAAAAAACAAAATTATCATTAGTAAGCTTACCCTGAAGCACAACATTTTTTTTATCCATTACTCATCTTCGCCGAGCTCTTCGAAAGTTGTTTAAGTGGAGTTTGGAGAGATGTTGTTTGAGAAGATGTACTGAGATATTCATTTTTTTAATTTCTGATTTGCTGATAACTAGGGGTGGCAAAACGGGCTGGGGCCCGCCAGACCCGCCCGCCACTCGCCAAAAAATGGCGGGTTGGGTTGGAATTTTGAGCCCGCCTACTCGTTTAGCCCGCCCCGCCAAAACTAAAAAACCTGCGGGCTGAATTGATAATGGGGTGGGGTTGCCCACTAGCCCGTTTTTTTTTTTAAAATCTTTTTTTAAAAAATCCATCTAAAGAGTTTATGGCCCAGCCCAAGTTCCAATTTTGAATCTAACCCTAATGAGATATTATCTCAGTTTCTCTCTCACTGAACAACTACTCACTCAGCCGCTACCTACCACTACAAGTAGCTACACAAACGACTACAACAACATTCGGCACCTCTTCGCTACGACTCAAGCAACACGCACAACACCTCCATTTTTTACTACGACTGCAAACAACACGGCACCTCCATCTCCTCTAAATCGGTAAGCATCTCTATCTAGCAGCTCAAGCACACTATCTCTGTCTAATAGATAATAATGATAGTATAATTGTTGAAAATTGAAAATGAGATGAGAAAGAGGGAATGGTAGAGAGTGATGATGGTGATTTTGGTCCTTTTCTGATTCTCCCTCTTCACTTTGATTTTCTTCCATATACGACTTTGATTAGGGCAATTTTAATTCTGAAAGAGAGGGATGAAGAAAAAGCGAATCATTAAGCTTATTCTTATTTTTTGGATTTTTAAATCCAGAGTGAAGTTTCCCTCTGTCTCTCGTGTATGTCTGCACATTAGTGAAGTTTTCAAGTTTGAAGATGAACCCTCATAGTCTTTTAGCTTCAACATTCATAAACATAGGATTAGCTTTGATAACACTATCACTCTTCCCCATCCTCAAGAAGCAACCTTCTCTTGCTTCTATCTATTATGGTCATGTCACTATGCTTATGGAACAGCTTTGATAACACTATCACTCTTCCCCATCCCCAAGAAGCAACCTTCTCTTGCTTCTATCTATTATGGTCACGTCACTATGCTTATGGAACATCATATAGAGCCATGTCATACTACTAATTAGTGGTAAATTTTTCATATCTTTTTGTTGTGTAGATTGTTCTATAAGAGCAATGGCACCTACTACACATTTCATTTACTTTTTAAGATGTGCATGATTATAGCAATAGAGTTGTTGATGATTATCTTGTACATAAAAAACAAAATGATATATTGTTAATTGTTTGTTATAGACAATATTAATATCGTTATTGTAATTATTATTTTTATTGACTTATTATTATCTCTATTTGTTTTTATTGTGTTTTAGGACCTAGTTTGGATATGGATTTCTTAGCTCCAATTGATGAGAATGACGATGTGGATTTGGACCTAACTATTGAACAAGATTGTGAGTCGGTGGAACCTAATAGTAATGTGTTAGGAGAACCGAGTAAAATGAAGAATACTAAGAGAAAGTTGAAATCTCAAGTGTGGGATTTTTTTTACCATGATACAAGGGTTGGATAAGAAGAGAAGGCAAAGAGCAAAATGCAATGCATGTGGTACATCATATGCATGTGGAGGAAAACGATATGGGACAACTTCTCTAAATCGTCATCTTGAAGTTTGTAAGAAAGTAAACTATGGAGATGTTAGTCAGATGATGTTAGACATGTAAGGAAAGTTGAAATCATTAAAGGTTGATAATATGGTATCTCGTGAAATGTGTGCTCGCCTAATTATCAAGCGGGATCTTCCTTTTAAATTTGCCGAGTTTGAAGATCTTACAACTTGGCTTCAGTACTTGAATCTTGATTACATTCCTATCACTAGAAATACCGCCAAAGCTGATGTTGTGAAAATATACAAAAGGGAAAAGGAAAAGATTAAGATGGAAATGGCCAACACTCCTTGTAAGATTTCTCTAACTTCTGATTTATG